>NC_088872.1:4661530-4899476 GCF_032884065.1 Artemia franciscana
CATGTATCTAGGACTTGTGCTTATTTTTCCCGCCAAGTTTCATCCCGATCCCTCCACTCTAAGTGTTTTCCAAGTTTTAGGTATCCCCCTCCCAACTCCCCCCGATGTTACCAGATCCGGATGGGTTTAAAATAAGAGCTCTGAGACACGATATCCTTCTAAATATCAAATTTCTTTGAGATCCGATCACCCGTTCGTAAGTTAAAAATACCTCATTTTTTCTAATTTTTCAGAAATAACCCCCCCCCCCCAACTACCCCAAAGAGAGCGGATCCGTTCCGTTTATGTCAATCATGTATCTAGGACTTGTGTTTATTTTTCCCACCAAGTTTCATCCCGATCCCTCCACTCTAAGTGTTTTCCAAGTTTTAGGTTTCCCCCTCCCAACTCCCCCCACCCCCAATGTCACTAGATCCGGTCAAGATTTAAAATAAGAGCTCTAGGACACGATATACTTCTAAACATCAAATTTCATTGAGATCTGATCACCCGTTCGTAAGTTAAAAATACCTCATTTTTCTAATTTTTCAGAATTACCCCCCCCCCCCAACTACCCCAAAGAGAGCGGATCTGTTCCGATTATGTCAATCGTGTATCTGGGACTTGTGTTCATTTTTCCATCAAGTTTCATCCCGATCCCTCCACTCTAAGTGTTTTCCAAGATTTTAGGTTCCCTCCTCCAACTCCCCCCAATGTCATCAGATCCGGTCAGGATTTAAAATAAGAGCTTTGAGACACAATATCATTCCAAACATCAAATTTCATTAAGATCCCATCACCCGCCCATAAGTTAAAAATACTTCATTTTTTCTATTTTTTCCGAATTAACCTTGGTTAATACCAAGTGCCATAAAAAAAATTCCAGTGGCAAAATTTCGCGCACAACCCGTCCGTGTCGATAAAGTATTCACACCGGTCCATTTTCCGTATCATTTAGCACATATTACAAATTAATTAACGCAATAAATAGTAACATCACCCAGTCAGACAAAATTGTGTCATATTTGTTTTTATTTTTGCTCAACTTGAGATTGGAATACATAAGATAAGGTATAATGTAGCCGCATTTGGTTGGCAGCATTATCTTGATTGTACACTGTTCTATTTATATTAGGCTTGATGTAGGACTACAAATCAACCCAATTTTCTTAATTTTACAATAGGTATTGTGCCACTTGATTAATCTGATTTGATATTATTAATGCAAATTGCTTTGATAGGCTTGCAATTGAAATCAGATATTGTGAGCCCTTTGAGTTAGGCGGCTCATAATTTTGAAAAACCCTAATTTACCATGTAATATACATAAGTGAATTCATGAAATGATTTTAGATGGGCGACTGGATATTTTAACAAGTTATTTTTTATTTTCGTTGTTATAATTTTTTTTGCTTAATAGATTGATATATTAGATTATATTTTATTGCCTGGTAAATCATCGATTTGGATTATCCAAAATGCTTCTCTATTTGATATTTGACATGCGTGTCAAACGTTCACAATCAATGACATATTATCATGTTAACATGATCAGTAAAACGGGAAAAAATGAAATTTTTGAGGGTATTGACAAAATACAAAAAATTCTGTGATACATACTTAATGGCTTACGTATTTAATTGTGCTCGTCTTACATAACAAGCTTTTCAGCTCTTTTTGCCCTACGGTCCGGGAGAGTGCTGGGACCTAGGTTTGCGTGCCATGCAGGGCTGCCAAAAGGACACTTTTAGTGCTTTTTTGGCACTTTTTCACTCTGGGTGACACCGTGCCACTTTTGGGTGAAAAGAGGCAATTTTTTGAAAAAAAAGGACACTTTTTGGCATTTTTTCAAAACCAATACCATATGTATTTATTTTCAGTTTTTTTTTTTACTGCAACTGCTTTTAATTTGTGCTTTGTGCTTTTCATTTTTGTTTTCGTCTTAGGGATTTTTTATCGTATCTGCACTAATTTCCTTTTCAAAAGCGCGAAAATCCAAACGTGTTGAAACATGTGACTTGATCAAGAGAGTTTAAAAAATATTTTTGATAAAAATTCCTGTAACACCGCAAACACAGCACAAAGATTCAGAATCTTCTGCAGTTCCTAAAATAAGACTATGCTTTCAAATTTTTTGCCAGATACGATAAAAATGAAAACTGTCGTCCAACTGTCCGCTTTACTGAGTTTCCAAAAGAAGAATAACTAGTACAACCGAAGGTTCGAGAGAACCCGAGAAATTGTACTGAATTCTTTTTCTTCTTCACGTATTAGGCGATTTGAGGTTTTACATGGAATTTTACTTATTTGAAGAACCGCTTTGTTTTTACTTGAAAAAAAAAACGAACGAAAATCTGGCCCTGGAGTTGTGAGAAAACCATTTAAAGCCTTTTTTGTAAACTTTTAAAGTATATTGGCTAATTTTCTAAGAGGACACTAAAGGTGTCCTTTTTTTGCTGAATTTGACACTTTAGTCCCTAAAAGTTTTGGCAACCCTGGTGCCATGCTACTTTGTCTTCGATGCGTGGTCTTGTAATGTTCAAACCATTTTTTATTCTATCTTAACACAGGGCATCGAAAATACCAATCGGCTTAAAGTTTGTCTTGACTTAATTGATCCAGGTCTAAAATTACCCCCTCTACTTCTTCTTCCAATGAATCAGGAGTTTTGTATTTCAAGACTTACATAAACGTTCTGAGACTACATTGACTATGCATGATATGAGACGAAAAAAAAGAAGAACGTAAAAAGTGACTAAGAGAAAGAAGGAGGGTAGTTTTCAGTCCGTGAATAAAACAAAATATAAAGCGATATTTCAGCAAGGACTTCCACTAAGCCGTCCTCTGCAAAAGAAAAAAACTAACTTTTTGAAGAAACTCGAATAGAAGGAACCAAACAACTCTCTCCTTCCTCTGTTTGGGGTATTTCAGATACATGGTATCGGACAAATTCCTTGATTTAAAATCACCAACATTTGGTTTTGCTTTTCTGTTAATTATTTCTTTCGTTCAATTTTTTCACCGTTTGTCATTAACGATGTCAAAATGGTAAGGGGGGAGTGGAATGAATGGAATTACTCAGATAGTAATTACATATTTTAGTCAGATAAATTTTTTTTTCGCGACAAATATAATAATGAAAATATTAATTTGTAGCCAGACAATCATTGAGTGGAATTGATATGATAGCTTCATAATAAACATGAAAAAGAATAAAAAAAAAACTTCACAGTGAAATAGCCAGGGGTAAAAGCTAAAAGATTTGGAAAACTTTATGAATCCTTTTTTCTTTCGTCTTTTAATTCTAGGTTTATTTTTAGATAATCATTAGACTATAGTTACTATCCCTCAGTACGAAGAGTAACATATCTGGTTGGAATAAAAAAAAGGTTAACATTAATGTCCCAAGATAAATTATTTTATATATTTCCATACATACATACATATATATATATATATCTATACTAGCTGTTGGGATGGAGCTTCGCGCCACCCCAACACCTAGCTGGTGGGGGCGCTTCACGCCCCCCCCAAGCCCCCCGTGCGCGTAAGTCGTTACGCGCCATATTAGTTACAAGCAATTGTAGTTGTGTCCCTGTGTCCCATCTGTGAATATATATATATAATATATATATATATATATATATATATATATATATATATATATAATATATATATATATATATATATATATATATATATATATATATATATATATATATATATATATATATATATGTTTTTAACTACGTAAAACTTGCGAATATACAACATTCTTTGCTGTCCCATTGTCTGTGCATATAAATAGATTGTCAGGTTTACCGACTCTTGAACATGCAACATAAAATTGTCCATGGGAAAAACAATCCGTATTCAGATCTATACCTCATGATTCTAATGATTGCCCTTGAACTTTGTTGATGAGTGCTAATCGAACATTCCCAGTGTCCCAGTCGTCATTTATATATCCCCCTGTGCCCCCCCGGCGTCCCCGTTGTAGTTGTGTCCCTGTCGTCATTTATATTCCCTGTGTCCCGGTCGTCATTTGTGTCCCGGTGACCCAGTCAGTTTTTTTCTTTTTTTTTAGTTTTTTTTTCTTTTTAGTTTTTAGTTTTTTAGTTTTTAACCTTTTTTTAATTTCTTAAGTTTTTTTAGTTTTTTATTTATTTTTATTAGTTTTTAGTTTTTTTTTCGTAGTTTTTACCTTTTTTTTAAAGCCAAGGTTCGAACCTGGAACCTCTTGAACCTAGAACCTGGAACATAACGCCTTACCAATAATTCAAAAACGAATGTATTCAAGCCGATGTAGCTGAGTTGGTAAGGTGTTATGTTCCAGGTTCTAGGTTCAAGAGGTTCCAGGCTCGAACCTTGGCTTAAAAAAAGGTAAAAAACTACAAAAAAACTGAAAACTAATAAAAAAGCTAAAAAACTAAAAAACTAAAAAAACTAAAAAAAAATAAAAAAGGTAAAAAACTTAAAAACTAAAAACTAAAAAGAAAAAAAACTAAAAAAAGGAAAAAAACTGAAAAATAAAGGGGAAAAAGAAAACAAAAAAAATAGAAATAAAAATAAAAAAAAAACTAAAAAAGGTAAAAACTACAAAAAAAACTAAAAAGAAAAAAAAACTAAAAAAAGCTAAAAAAAAAGGTAAAAACAAAAAAAAGACAAAAAGAAAAAAGGAAAAAAAAGGTAAAAACAAAAAAACAAAAAGAAAAAAAGGAAAAAATATAAATAAAAATAAGAAAAACTAAAAAAAGGTAAAAACTACAAAAAAAACTAATAAGAAAAAAAAACTAAGAAAAGCTAAAAAAAGGTAAAAACAAAAAAAAAAGAAAAAGAAAAAAAGGAAAAAAAACTAAAAATTTATTTCAACATATACCAATTCAAAAACGAATGTATATACAGACCCGGACACCGGGACACAAATGACGACCGGGGCACCGGGGCACAGGGAATATATATATAAATAAGTTGTCTGTCTGTCTGTCTGTCTAACTGAAAAGAAAAAAAAACTAAAAAAGCTAAAAAAAAAAAGTAAAAACCAAAAAAAAAACTAAAAAGAAAAAAAGGAAAAAAAATAAAAATTTATTTCATCATATACCAATTCAAAAACAAATGTATATACAGACCGGGACACCGGGACACAAATGACGACCGGGACACAGGGAATATAAATTGACGACCGGGACACTCAAAGAGAAGTTACAGACTGGGACACCGGGACACAAATGAGGACCGGGGCACAGGGAATATAAATGACGACCGGGACACAGGGACACAACTACAACTACAACATATAAAATAATTTGTGTGAGCAATATATATATATATATATATATATATATATATATATATATATATATATATATATATATATATATATATATATATATATACATATATACATATATATATATATATATATATATATATATATATATATATATATATATATATATATATATATATATATATATATATATATATATATATATATATATATATATATATATATATATATATATATATATATATATATATATATATATATATATATATATATATGGGCATAGATGTCGTAAATATTTCTATTCAAAATTATTATCTTTTTTGAAATAATTATTTTCTGACGTTCTCCGAAATAAAACTTTCAGCGGTAACAATAAATCGCATATACGGCGCTTTGTTTAAGATTAAATTAAAAAAAAAACAAGTTTATTAACTGAAAGGAAGGAGCGACATTAAAACTTAAAACGAACAGAAATTACTTCGTATATGAAACGGGCTGCTTCCTCATCAACGCCCCGCTCTTTACGCTAAAGTTTGACTCTTTCTCTCAACTCGACTTTTTAAAACAGTAAAAAACTTTTTAGCGTAAAGAGCGGGGCGTTGATGGAGAGCAGCCCCTTTCATATACGAAGTAATTACTGTTCGTTTTAAGTTTTAACATCGCTCCTTACTTTCAGTTAATAAAATTGTCTTTTTTTTATTTAATTTCTGATTAAAAAGGCAACTAGAAACTTTTAATTTCTTACGAATGTTTTTATTAGTAAAAGATATACATAACGTAAAAATTAGCTTACGTAACGAACTTTTGTATTCTCATGTTTTTATTACGTATATGAGTGGTTCCTGGTCAGTACCTCGCTCGCAACATTCTAGGACCACTGGGTCAATACGGTCACCCCTGGCGAAAAAAAAAAATAAAATAAAATAAACACGCATCCGTGATCTGCCTTCTGGCAAAAAGTACAAAATTCCACATTTTTTTAGATAGGAGCTTGAAACCTCTACAGTAGGTTTTTCTTATGCGCTGAATCTGATGGTGTGATTTTCATTCAGATTCAATGACTTTTAAAGGGTGTTTCTCCCTGTTTTCTAAAATAATGCAAATTTTCTCAGGCTCGTAACTTTGATGGGTAAGAATAAACTTTATGAAACATATATATTTAAAATCAGCATAAAAATGCTATTCTTTTGATGTAGCTATTGATATCAAAATTCTATTTTTTAGAGTTTTGGTTACTATTGAGCCGCTTCACTTTGGAGGGGAAGGGTTACTTTTCCAAAGGTAGGGAACAAAAGGACTTTTTACCAAAGACTTGAAAACCAGTAATATAAATCATGATATTTCAGGGGTAACTTGGGTCCAAACTTTCAAACCCCGTGTAAGGACTCACTGTTTTCGTATCCTGCTTTTATAGGAAATGCTCTAAAAATTACTTTATTGCTTGTTTAGAAAATTGTTTTTCGCTTGTTCCTCATAGTAAATACCTTTGTATAAAAGGGATTTAATAAAGTTAAATCTTTAAGATAAGATTTCATCTTTATCTTAGATCATCCGTTTAATGTCAGTTACTTTAAGACCGAACTGAGGGCTATAACTTTAAACTGTGTAATATACAAATATACCACAAGTAAAAGGAAAAAAAAAATAAATGAATTTGTCCATTTTTGGAAAAGTATGAAACTGCCAAAGTCCGCCTTAGAGCTGGCTCTGAGTCATTAATTTCCTCTCCCCATAATTGTACAAATATTCCAATCCTAAGACAACACTGTTTCATAGAACCGTTAATATTTTTCTCATAGTTGCAGCTACGTATAGATAGATAGATAGATGGATAAGTGTATTTCAAAAGCCCATTTGCCATATACACACAAAAATATAAATAAATAAGAAACAAGCAAGGAAAATTAAACAACAGTATGAATCAAAAACACGCACAAAAACAGAATACAACGCGAAAATGCCTAATCTAACAACAACAAAAATTAATCATATAAAACTTTTTCTTATTATTAAGGATTTATCTATATACACTCCCACTCGAAATATTGTGGTTGGGTTACTATTTTGCAGAATACCCGGAAGCATCAAATTAATCCATGCAAATAAATTTCCCCTAAATCTAAGAGCACTGGGGTTTCAGGAGAAAATGATCCAAGTCTTCATCCTCATCTTTACAAAGTGAATTGTGTGCGAACATTCCGATCCTAAGACAATAGTGTTTCATAGAACAGTATATATTTTCCTCATAGTTGCAGATACGTGTATAAATAGAATTTTCCAAAAACAAAAGCCGGACAAGCATTGATGAAATAAATTTTAATTAATAATTCAAAAGAGCAAGAAGCACATACTCTGCCTCTTGACAATCTCGTACCTCTGTTTCTAAGCGGTAGTAACTAAAAAAAAAAAAAAATGTTTTTTCTGCTGATATTGAGGAGCAACATTAAAACTTAAAACAAATAGAAATTATTGCGCATATAAGAGGTGTTGCCCCCTCTTTAACACCTCGCTCTTCACGCTGAAGTTTCTTAGTACTTTTAAAAAAGCTTTTAATTGTTCTAATTAAACGATCTTTTTGTTTCAGGAGTCATTCTTAATAAATTGGGACCCAATCCAAAATTTAACGTAAAGACCGATATAATAAGGAATGGACACCACCCCTCATTAAGGCAATAATTTCCGTTCGTTATGAGTTTTAATGTTGAGTTTTTTCCGTTCGTTTCTTTTAGTTGAGTTTTTTAATTTATTTTAATATCTGATCGTTTTCTGAATAATGCCAGGAATTCTTGTTCCACCTCCAAGGAAAAATACTCCCTTCCTACTGAAATATTCCCTGGACAATTCGAGCTTGGTGAAAATTTACCCCAGAGGATTATCCTAAGCATCTCCACGCGTAAAATTGAGTCAGCAGTGAGAAAGCAAGTCATTTCAAAATAATTTTGTATAGGAATTCTGGCAAATTCCCCTCTTGAAAAATTTCGCATGAAAAGTTCACCCCCTGGAAACTTCCCTTCCCATGAAAAATTTCCCCCATGAAAAATCCACCAACCGAAAATCCCCCCACCCAAAGTTACCTATAACAAACGTACCTATAACATTCTTCCCTATGTCAAATATTATACGTAATATTTTACCCCTATACAAATGACAATCTCAAAATTTTTATCAGACAATTTTAGAAAGAAAGTATATGCACATGATAAAGCTATAGTTGTGTTGAATATTGACAAGGATAAATGTTTGAACTAGGAGACAAGTATTAATGGAGATCATATTGGAAATGTATTTGTACGTTGCCATGACAGTGAGAGATTAAATTCCTTTGGAATATCGAAAAAGCTCAACAACGCTGATAGTAGATAAGCGAGAGTGACAATTCCTGAGAAGCTAGTGCTCAAAGATAATACAAGTCTGAAACTAATAGTCGACGACGAGGGGTAACTTCTTGCTTATAGTTCTGGTGACACGCAGATATCCTATCGTCATATTTCCGGTATTAGCCTTCAAACGAAAGCAAAGGGGGAAAGAAAGGTATAGTGCTGCACTAACATCATAATGCATATCATGTCTATGTACCGAAACTGCAAACTATGTACAAATCATGCGGTAAGAGACAGGGAAATCAAAAGAAAAATAGAGATTGCATTGGCAAACAGCATAACAACGGGGCTATAAAGATGAACTAATGAGAAACAAATCATCTACAAACATAACTACTATCATCAATGGTTTATCAACAGATATAGTCAATGACTCCAATAACACAAATGATGAAATGTGTGATGAAATTGTAACTGAATTTATGTTAAATTCATGTATAAATTAAAACAAAGGAATAAGTGACATGTCAAGAATAAATAAAATTAAGCGTTTTATGGAATAAAAGCAAAGCATTCATTTTTGTTATGATATTCTGCATACCATAATTTCATTATTTTGTCATTACTATTTGCATTACTTTGTCACGTCTCAATTAATTTTAGGGTACGCTAGAAGATCGAACGTTTAGAATGCTCATTAAAAAGCCAGAAATGTAATAAAGGGAACAGATACAAAGGAAAACAACCTCTCAGACACACAGGCACAGAGAGAGAGAGAGAGAGAGAGAGAGAGAGAGAGAGAGAGAGAGAGAGAGAGAGAGAGAGAGAGAGAGAGAGAGAGAGAGAGAGAGAGAGAGAGAGAGACAGAGAGAGAAAGGGAGAGAGAGAGACAGAGAAACACATACACACCTTTAGAGTCAGACAAACAAACACACAAAGACAGACACAGAGACAAGCAAACACCCAAACAGACATATAGGCACAAAGAGCAAGAGACAGGGCAAACAGTGGCTGAGACATACAGGCCATTTAGAATTTTACCATTTAGAATGGCTGCTAGCTTAGTAACTATGGTAGAAAGGAAGAGTAGGAGGTAAGGATAGAGATACAATTTGCATATTGGTAAAAGACACATTCAATATTAAAAACTAGTTCTTTTAGGGGTGTTAAGAAAAACTGAACGAAGAGACGGAAATGCATAGAAAACATATAAAATGAGGGTTTTAAGTATAGGCAATAAAGTATTGACTAATCACTGTTTTTTAAATAGCGTTATAGTAAGCAGTGTCACCTTTGAAGGAATCTCAAAATTCACTAATCAAAATTTTACTTCTCATGACAACGTAGCGTATCTTTCCACTTTTTAAAGTTTGGTATATTTCACTTAAATTACAGAATTCGCAGTTTTATAAGAAAAAGTATATTTATCTATTTCAACTTCCACCATATCTATTTATTGCACGGTCAATGTCTACCTCAATATGTCGGTGAATATTATAATGGCTAATCCTGTCAGTCTAGAGTCCTGTCAGTTCAGAGCTCTTCGTTAGTATTTCCTCTTCTATTCATCATAATATATATATATATATATATATATATATATATATATATATATATATATATATATATATATAAATAAGTTGTTTGTTTGTGTGTGTGCGTTGACTGACGTCATGTTTGTGTGTCGACTGACGTCATTGTAAGGATTGAGCATTATTCTGTCATGAAGTTGTTTGTCGACTGACGTCATGTTTGTCGACATACAAAATTACGGACCGGGACACAAATGACGACCGGGACACAGGGGCACAGGGAATATAAATGGCGACCGGGACACAGGAACACAACTACAACGGGGACGCCGAGGGGCACAGGGGGATATATAAATGACGACCGGGACACAGGGAATGTTCGATTAGCAATCACCATCAACAAAGCTCAAGGGCAAACATTAGAATAATGAGGTATAGAACTGAATACGGATTGTTTTTCCCATGGACAACCGGGACACAACTGACGACCGGGACACAGGGAATATAAATGACGACTGGGACACTCAAAGAGAAATTAAAAACCGGGACACACGGGGAATATAAATGACGACCGGGACACTCAAAGAGAAATTGCAGACTGGGACACCGGGACACAAATGACGACCGGGACACAGGGAATATAAATGACGACCGGGATGCAGGGACACAACTACAACGGGGACGTCGGGGGGCACAGGGGGGATATATAAATGACGACGGAGACACAGGGAATGTTCGATTAGAAATCACCATCAACAAAGCTCAAGGGCAATCATAAGAATAATGAGGTATAGATCTGAATACGGATTGTTTTTCCCATGGAAAAATGACGACCGGGACACTCAAAGAGAAATTACAGACTGGGACACCGGGACACAAATAACGACCGGGACACAGGGAATATAAATGACGACCGGGACACAGGGACACAACTACAACGGGGACGCCAGGGGCCACAGGGGGGATACATAAACGAAGACAGGGAAACAGGGAATGTTCGATTAGCAATCATCATCAACAAAGCTCAAGGGCAATCATTAGAATAATGAGAGAAATTACAGACGGGACACCGGAACACAAATGATAACCGGGAAACTGGGGCACAGGGAATATAAACGACGACCGGGACACTCAGAGAGAACTTACAGACTGGGGCACCGGGACACAAATGACGACCGGGACACAGGGAATATAAATGACGACCGGGACACAGGGACACAACTACAACGGGGACGCTGGGGGGCACAGGGGGGATATATAAATGACGACGGGGACACAGGGATTGTTGATTAGCAATCACCGTCAACAAAGCTCTAGGGCAATCATTAGAATAATGAGGTATAAATCTGAATTCGAGTTGTTTTTCCTATGGACAATTATATGTTGCATGTTCAAGAGTCGGTAAACCTGACAATCTATTTATATGCACAGACAATGGGACAGCAAAGAATGTTGTATATTCGCAAGTTTTACGTAGTTAAAAACACACATATATATATATATATATATATATATATATATATATATATATATATATATATATATATATATATATATATATATATATATATATATATATATATATATATATATATATATATATATATATATATATATATATATATATATATATATATATATATATATATATATATATATATATATATATATATATATATATATATATATATATATATATATATATATATATATATATATATATCTATATTCACAGGTGGGACACAGGGACACATCCACAATGGCGCGTAACAACTTACGCGTGCGGGGGGAGGCTTGGGAGGCGCGAAGCCCCTCCCCAACAGCTAGTGAGGAAATAAAGATCAAAACCGTAAGAAAAATGTGAACTCTAATCAAGATGAACGTAGTTATTTGCTTCAAACTGAGTACGTGAGTCGAAATACTCCTTAAAAAACAAATGATTTACGTGTTTGCTATTTTTGTACTTGATAGGTATGAATTTGCTATTTAAATTCTCAGGGTTTCAAGCTGTAGAGATTGCTAATTTTTTTTTCTTATCTTGAAATTTTTATAGATTCGAGTCAAGCGATTAAATCTCGATATGTCCTTTGAGCACAAAAATTAAACAAAAAAATTAATTTTAGCCTTTGCTCACCAAAATCCAATGTTTAAATTAATAGTTTTTGCCCTTCTCATATATTTATATTCTATTGTACAAACCTCCCTAAAAACAATGTTTTAAAAACCACCCCGCTTTGCCAAAAAAGCTAACCCAAAAACCAAAAATTATAGCCAAAAACAATAATGATATCAATTTCTATTCCTCAGTGCCATAGCAAAAATTGAAAACAATCTTATGACAATAAAAAAGTAAATATTTTGCTTTTCAGCCCCGTTGTGACAGCACAACCGTGAAATATCATTTCGATGGCCTTAATAAGTTAGGATTATAAATTTCCCCTCCTTGTTATTACGAAATGAATATTTTTGCCTCACAGTTGGCATCTGTGGTAATACGGACATATTCATTTGATAAATCTAAGTTTAATTAGATATTTTTTGTGGTATTCGTCATTAGTAAAATCTAACAGAGACCGCAAAAAGTAACTGAAACCTTGTTTCAAACTTATTTGCAAAAACAAACAGTCTTAATAATTAAAAACTTATTAAAAACTCTACTATTAAAAACCAGTTATGAAAAAATTACTTTCGTCTCAACCCAAACCATAGAAAGTGCTCCCAACTTCAAATCCACCACTAAGTTAGGGCAGGGGTGCCCCCCACACCCCCGGGATACACCATTTCACATATGTACAGAGAGAGAGAGTGAGAGAGAGAGAGAGAGAGAGAGAGAGAGAGAGAGCGAGCGAGAGAGCGAGAGAGAGAGAGAGAGAGAGAGAGAGAGGGAGAGAGAGAGACAAAAAAGGCATAAGAACTTGCAGTCACACACAAACACACAAAGACAGACACAGAGACAATCAAAAACCCGCTCCGACACACAGACACAGAGAGAAAGAGAGAGAGAGAGAGAGAGAGAGAGAGAAAGAGAGAGAAAGAGAAGCAAATCACCGCTCAGATTGATCAAAACATGAAATAAACTGTCTACTGTCAATGTTCATCCGCAGAGTTCTATGGGGACGGCCGCAAAAAAATCCAAGTTAAGAAATTCTGTTCCAAAAAAATCAGGGGAAGAGGGTTAAAAAGATGTCTGGAGGCATTGGGACCCTGGATGGGGACCTGGGGTCCTGGATGGGAACGTGTGGACTCAAACTCATGTTTAACGCCAGTAATAGAATACCGATGTACTCAGTACCAATATATTACATAAATGATACCTGCCCGGTTGTAATCATTGCAATTTTTGGAGATCGAAACAAGTTTCATTAACCATCAAAAGAATATCTCCTTCCAGCAGTTATCTCAAATGACTGTGGCATGCAATTTATTGGAATAACGCCAAAAAAGGTGATCGGAAACAAATAACTGATTACCTTTATCATATATCCAAATGAGAAATCGATCGCGAAAATAAATTGTTACGATGTAGTAACGCTTAACACCTGTTGGCCAGCGTCCCAGAAGCAATATATTGGTTTCCCTAGAATATATTTTAAGAACATAATACTATCGTTGACTTGTTGGATCAGTTGAGTAATGTGTCATTCTTTCACCATAGGAAATAATATGTCTCACGTTTGATTCTTTTATCAGACATAACTTTCATAAAATCAATGGAAAAAGCTGCTTAGAAGCTAAGAAAATTGTTGTTAGAAAAGAAAACATGTCACCATCTATGACTGTAGTTAACAATAACAAAATCTATTATTTTGGTTATGTAAACGGCAACATTTGGGAAATCGTCGTTAATCCTTCTCGATGATCATAAACTACAAAGGAAGAAAAGAGTAGAGGATACGTGTGCGCTAGGACCCGTTGAGGGGATACTACCAATTAGTTAGGGAATCAAAAAACCTTCTAGCAAATTCAATATATAGTAGACAATAGCGGTCATCAATGGGAAAAAACATGTTGAAAAACCATTGTTCAAGACCTATCTAGTGATTTTTTTAATGATGAAGTTTCTAACCTTATTTTTGATCTCTAGTAAAATTATGAAAAGGCAGAAGGCAGGCTTACTTTTAGAGAACGATGATATAAAGATTGTGGCCAAAATCTAAAAAATATTCTGCAAGCAAGACTCTACGCATGTTCAAACTGTATATGCATATTCGTGTGAGGACAATGGCCAAAGTTTTGAAACGGAAGTGCTAGTCTTCTGCGTATATTTAACAATGTTATACGCATGTTTATACAATAACACTTGCCATTAGTTTTGAAATAGGATAGTATACGGCAATAAAGCCGGGAACTGTGCAGAATTTTGTTTTTTTTGGGGGGGGGGGTGCAATAATAGAAAATAGGTACTTGTGCGTTATAGCAACCACACTCAAGAAGGAAATTTAGGTTAATCCTGATGAAATATATCAAAATATGATGAAAATATAATACTTTAATTACAAAGTTATGGAAACTAATACAGAGAATTATGAAAAGCAGGCCGCCCAGAACGCATTATTAAATACCTAACCTAACCAAGTCTATATATTAAATATTTTATTGAAATATACCTACTTAGTTGTCTATCTTACTCAGGCTAAGCTGATCATCTCCAAGTTCACACAGAGAAATCGGTTTTACAAGAGATCAAGAACAACAATGTAGTGGCTATAATACACAAGTAACAAAATATATTTGATATAACGAAGAATAAAAACCAAGAGATTTGATAGAGTGTGAATGTTCAGGGGGGCTACGCACGTTCCTGAATATAGCTTTCTACTTCAATGGACTGCACATAATGTGTCCCAATTCTCAAGACACCAGAAATACCTTATGTCTCCGTGTCCTTTTTTTGGTTCCACTTCTTCGTCTGTCTGCCTACTTAACTGTCTAATTACTGCCGGCAAATGTGCATAACCAACCTTCCGTATAGCATCTTGCACTTTCCAGCATTCGTTTTATCTTTATCTTTCTTTGAATATAGCTTCCTGAATATAGCTTTCTACTTCAATGGACTGCACATAATGTGTCCCAATTCTCAAGACACTAGAAATACTTTGTGTCCCCGTGTTCTTTTTTAGTTCCACTTCTTCGTCTGTCTGTCTGCTTAACTGTCCAATTACTGCCGGCGCCGGCAAATGTGCAAAACCGACCTTCAATATAGCATCTTGTACTTTCCAGCATTCGTTTTATCTTTATCTTTCTTTGAATATAGCTTCCTGAATATAGCTTTCTGCTTCAATGGATTGCATATAGTGTGTCCCAATTCTCAAGACACCAGAAATACCTTATGTCCCCGTGTTCCTTTTTGGTTCCCCTTCTTCGTCTTTCCGGCAAATGTGCATAACCGACCTTCCACATAGCATGTTACACCTTCCAGCATTCGTTTTATCTTTATCTTTCTTTGAATATAGCTTCCTGAATATAGCTTTCTACTTCAATGGACTGCACATAGTGTGTCCCAATTCTCAAGACACCAGTGTTCTTTTTTGGTTCCACTTCTTCGTCTGTCTGTCTGCTTAACTGTCTAATTACTGCCGGCAAATGTGCATAACCGACCTTCCGTATAGCATCTTGCACTTTCCAGGATTCGTTTTATCTTTATCTTTCTTTGAATATAGCTTCCTGAATATAGCTTTCTACTTCAATGGACTGCACTTAGTGTGTCCCAATTCTCAAGACACCAGAAATACCTTATGTCCCCGTGTTCCTTTTTGGTTCAACTTCTTCGTCTGTCCGGCAAATGTGCATAACCGACCTTCCGTATAGCATCTTGCACTTTCCAGCATTCGTTTTATCTTTATCTTTCTTTGAATATAGCTTCCTGAATTTAGCTTTCTACTTCAATGGACTGCACATAGTGTGTCCTAATTCTCAAGACACCATAAAGACCTTATGTCCCCGTGTTCCTTTTTGGTTCCACTCCTTCGTCTGTCCGGCAAATGTGCATAACCGACCTTCCGTATAGCATCTTACACTCTCAAGCATTCGTTTTATCTTTATTTTTCTTTGAATATAGCTTCCTGAAAATAGCTTTCTACTTCAATGGACTGCACATAGTGTGTCCCAATTCTCAAGACACCAGAAATACCTTGTGTCCCCGTGTTCTTTTTTGGTTCCACTGCTTCGTCTGTCTGTCTGCTTAACTGTCTAATTACTGCCGGCGCCGGCAAATATGCATAACCGACCTTCCGTATAGCATCTTGCACTTTCCAGCATTCGTTTTATCTTTATCTTTCTTTGAATATAGCTTCCTGAATATAGCTTTCTGCTTCAATGGACTGCACATAGTGTGTCCCAATTCTCAAGACATCAGAAATACCTTATCTCCGTGTTCTTTTTTGATTCCACTTCTTCGTCTGTCCGGCAAATGTGCATAACGGACCTTCCGTATAGCATCTTATACTTTCCAGCATTCGTTTTATCTTTATCTTTCTTTGAATATTGCTTCCTGAATATAGCTCTCTACTTCAATGGACTGCACATAGTGTGTCCCAATTCTCAAGACACCTGAAATACCTTATGTCCCCGTGTTCCTCTTTGGTTTCACTTCTTCGTTCTCCGGTAAACGTGCATAACCGACCTTCCGTATAGCATCTTGCACTTTCCAGCATTCGTTTATCTTCATTTTTCTTTGAATATACCTTCCTGAATATAGCTTTCTACTTCAATGGACTGCACATAGAGTGTCCCAATTCTCAAGACACCAGAAATACCTTATGTCCCCGTGTTCCTTTTTGGTTCCACTTCTTCGTCTGTCCGGCAAATATGCATAACCGACCTTCCGTATAGCATCTTGCACTTTCCAGCATTCGTTTTATCTTTATCTTTCTTTTAATATAGCTTCCTGAAAATAGCTTTCTACTTCAATGGACTGCACATAGTGTGTCCCAATTCTCAAGACACCATAAAAACCTTATGTCCCCGTGTTCCTTTTTGGTTCCACTCCTTCGTCTGTCCGGCAAATGTGCATAACCGACCTTCCGTATAGCATCTTGCACTTTCCAGCATTCGTTTTATCTTTATTTTTCTTCAAATATACCTTCCTGAATATAGTTTTCTACTTCAATGGACTGCACATAGTGTGTCCCAATTCTCAAGACACCAGAAATACCTTATGTCCCCGTGTTCTTTGGTTCCACTTCTTCGTCTGTCCGGCAAATGTGCATAACCGACCTTCCGTATAGCATCTTGCACTTTCCAGCATTCGTTTTATCTTTATCTTTCTTTGAATATAGCTTCCTGAATATAGCTTTCTACTTCAATGGACTGCACATAGTGTATCCCAATTCTCAAGACACCAGAAATACCTTATGTCCCTGTTTTCTTTTTTGGTTCCACATCTTCTTCTGTCTATCTGCTTAACTGTCTAATTACTGCCTGCATCTTGCACTTTCCAGCATTCGTTTTATATTTATCTTTCTTTCTTCCTCTACTCGGTCTCCTCGAAGGTAAAGTTGACAATCAAGGGAGCAAAGTAGAATAAAAAGATAGAAGAACATTGAATTTCAGGTGGTTACGAAAATGAAGACCTTTATAAACTGTTCTCTTTAAAATAAAAAATTACGAGATATCTGTTGTATCCTATGATTCAAATTTTTAAGACTAGTATAAAATAGAGAATTAAAAACGTAAAATGGATAAGCACAATTAGGATAAATAAAAAGTATAAAATTTATTCATATAAAGTATTCTCAAAGATGACAAGAGCATGGTAGTGCGAAACTTTGTACAGTTGCCAGCTCCATTTCATGCCCAAAAAATAAGATTTCTTTTTAACTAACAGGATTGGCATAAAACCTCACTATTATAAAAAAATAATACTAATTCCTACAACTGAAAAAGTAACTGGAATATACAGATGTCACCAAACTCTAGTGTATGTATTTTTTTTTTTTTTTTTGTACTTTCGTCTTATAGCCACCACACTCAAAATCTTGCATCGTGAACCTGAGACAATAACCGGTTTTCATTGTCTTCATACCAGACAATATTAGCTTGATCTGGGTGGGAAACTACATTGTAGCTATATTTTGATTAAATCTTCAGTTGGTACTTTGGTTAGGTTAGGATAGTTTGGGTTACGTATTTAATATAATGCGGTCTGGATGGCCCTCTTTCCTTAATTCTGCGTTGTAGTTTTCATAAGTTTGTTGATAAAGTATGATACTTTCATCATATTTTGTTTTATTTCATTAGCATTAACCAAACTTTACTTCTCGGCAGAACTCGAGTGTGGTGGCTGTAAGACAGAAGTAATTTTTTCTTGTAGTTTCTGTAAAAAAAGGTCCTTGTAAAATATATTTATATATCTAATTTTCATTTATTCGCTTGGAATTAAAATTTTTCCTATGAAACACGAAAAAAAACATTTCAATAGCCATCTTTTTTGTGCAAAAAGAAAAAGTGTATTCACACAAACACGCTTGAGTTTTGTGCATTCAGATGTGTTTATGGAGTAAATCCATTTGTCTTGCAATATCAAACAGTTCGTGGTAACGAACTGTAGTAAGGAGCGACCCGGCTCAATAGTAAACGAAATTCTAAAAATTGGAATATTGATACCAATAGTTACATCAAAAAAATCACACATTAATACTGATTTTAAATATATAACTTTCATGAAGATTAATCTTACCTATCAAAAGTTACGAGCCTGAGAAAATTTGCCTCATTTTATAAAATAGGGGAAAACACCCCCTAAAAGTCATAGAATCTTAACGAAAATCACGCCATCAGATTCAGCGTATCAGAAAACCTTAATGTAGAAGTTTCAAGTTCCTATTTACAATTAAATAAAAAAAAACTATTTTTTTTAGCTGAAAGTAAGGAGTGACATTAAAACTTAAAACGAACAGAAATTACTCCGTATATGAAATGGGATTTCCCCTCCGCAATCCCTCGCTCTTTATGCTAAAGCTTTTAATTGTTTTAAAAAATAGAATTGTGGCAAAGAGTCAAACTTTAGCGTAAAGAGCGAGGGATTGCGGAGGGGACAACCCATTTCATATACGGAGTAATTTCTGTTCGTTTTAAGTTTCAATGTCGCTCCTTACTTTCAGCAAAAAAAATTAGTTTTTTTTATTTAATTTCTGAATGTTTTTGAATTAATGGATGTTTGGTTTTGGCTCTCCGCATATAAATTATTAAAATGAAATTTGTGTATTCATTCTTTTTTTGGCTAAATGGCTTTCTCTTAGTTTCGATCAGGCGATTTTGAGAAATAAGGGGTGGAGAAGGGGGTCTAGTCGCCCTCCAATTTTTCGGTCACTTAAAAATGCAAGTAAAACTTTTAATTTTTAACTAATGTTTTTATTAGTAAAAAATATACGTAACTTAAGAATTAACTTACGTTACAAACTTTCATAATCTTATATTTTTATCATATATACGAGAGGGTTTGTGCCCTCGTTAATATCTCGCTCTTTACACTAAATCGTAAGTTTTGTTCCAATTCTTTAAGAATGACCCCTGAATCAGAAAGGCCGTAGAATAAATAGTTGAAATTACTAAAAATACTTTAGCATAAAGACCGAGGTATTTATCTCCTCCTAAATACCTCGCTCTTTATGCTAAAGTATTTTTAGAACCCCTCATATGCGTAATAATCTCTGTTCGTTTTAAGTTTCAAGGCTACTCCATTCTTTCATTTGAAAAAAACGTTTTCATGTTTATTTTCATTGTTTTCTTATAGTAATACTAGAAAATCCTGCGCCCTTTTCATTGAATTTTTCTTCCGCCATGACAGATTCCTCCAAGGAAAGATCCTCCAACATAGTCCCCTCCCCTCAGCCCCACCCCAAACAAAATAAAATCCCCCTGAACACGTCACTACACTTCCCAATAACCATTACTATATGTAAACACTGGTCAAAGTTTGTAACTTGCAGCCCCTCCCCCAGGGATTGTGGGGGAGTAAGTCATTCCCAAAGACATAGTTATTATGGTTTTCGACTATGTTGAATAAAATGGCTATCTGAATATTTTGATTTGTTGACTTTGGGAAAAAATGAGCGTGGGAGGGGGCCTAGATGTCCTTCAATTTTTCGGTAACTTAAAAAGGGCACTAGAACTTTTCATTTCCGTTAGAATGAGCCCTCTTGCGACATTCTAGGACCACTTGGTCGATACGATGACCCCTGGGAAAAAGAAAAAACAAACAAATAAACACGCACCCGTGATTTGTCTTCTGGCAAAAAATACAAAATTCCACATTTTTGTAGATAGGAGCTTGAAACTTCTACTGTAGGGTTCTCTAATACGCTGAATCTGATGGTTTCATTTTCGTTAAGATTCCGCAACTTTTAGGGGGTTTTTCTCCCTATTTTCTTAAATAAGGCAAATTTTCTCAGGCTCGTAACTTTTGATGGGTAAGACTAAACTTGATGAAACTTGTATATTTAAAATCAGCATTAAAATGCGGTTCTTTTGATGTAGCTATTGATATGAAAATTCAATTTTTTAGAGTTTTGGTTACTATTGAGCCGGGTCACTCCTTACTACAGTTCGTTACCACGAACTGTTTGAAAATGTGGAATTTCGCATTTTTGCCAGAAGACAAATCACGGATGCGTGTTTATTTGTTTTTTTTTTGTTTGTTTTTTTTGTTTTCGTTTTTTTCCTGGGGTGATCGTATCGACCCAGTGGTCCTAGAATGTCGCGAGAGGGCTCATTCTAACGGAAATTAAAAGTTCTAGTGCTTTTTTTTAGTGACCAAAAAATTGGAGGGCACCTAGGTCCCCTACCACGCTCTTTTTTCCCCAAAGTCACTGGATCAAAATTATGAGATAGCCATTTTATTCACCATTGTCCAAAAACTTAATAGCGATGTCTTTGGGGACGACTTACTCCCCCGCAGTCCTCGTGGGAGGGGTTGCAAGTTACAAAATTTTACCTGTGTTTACATATAGTAATGGTTACTGGGAAGTGTACGGACGTTTTCAGGGGTATTTTTTTGGTTTGGGGGAGGGAAATGAGGCTGGGGGCTACTTAGGAGGATCTTTACTTGGAAAAACTTCTCATGGGGGAAGAGACTTTAAATTTTCTAGTATTATTTAAAAAAAATGAAAAAATAATTATGAAAAGTTTTTTCTATTGAAAGTGAGGAGCAGCATAAAAACTTAAAACGAGCAGAAATTATTGCACATATGAGGGGTTTATCTACTCGAAATACCTTGCTCTTTACGCTAAAGCATTTTTAGTAATTTGAACTATTTATTCCACGGCCCTCAATTTGTGATTCAAAGGTCATTCTTATGGAATTGGGACAAAATTTAAGCTTTAGTGTAAAGAGTGAGGTATCGACGAGGGGGAATCCCCTCATCTACGCAATAAAAAAATACAAATATAGAAGTTCGTTACGTAAGTTAATTCGTAAATTATATATATTTTTTACTAATGAAAATGTTCGTGAATAATTAGAAGTTCTAGTTGCCTTTTTAAGTAATCAAAAAATTGGAGGGCAACTAGGCTTCCTCCCTCGCTTCTTTTTTCTCAAAATCTTCCGATTAACACTATGAGAAAGCCATTTAGCAAAAAAATAAATATGCAAATTTCGCATTAATTACTTATGTGCGGAGAGCCAATATCAAAACATGCACTAATTAAAAAAACGTCAAGAAATTAAATTAAAAAAACAAGTTTTTTAAATGAAAGTAAGGAGCGAAATTAAAACTTAAAACGAACAGAAATTACTCCGTATATGAAAGAGGCTTTTCCTCTTCAACGCCCCGCTCTTTACGCTACAGTTTGATTCTTTCTCTTCGTGTAGACATCACCAATCAATACAGTTTGGATGATTAATGTTTACCTACTTGCTTACTTACATAGGTCACAGCCATCCTCGGAAAACGTTTTGGGGCAACAACTCGTGATTCACAAGGGCTCGGTATATCGTGGTGCGTGATGCCTGGGCCATCCTGATTTTGTCGCAGCTCTTCGTACATGGTTTTTGTGCTCTGCCTCATGGACGAAGGCCGTTGAGAGATCCTTTAAGGGCGATTTTCAAGAGATCTTTTGATAAAATTCGAATTGTCGTACTTTACAAAACGAATTGCTATTACTCTTTATGGTATATTTGATTCAGTTTTCGCAAGAAATGCGTTTTGATTTTGGATGGTCGACCTGTGCTGGCAATTAAGATATCCTAATTCTGCCAGAGGTTGTTCTTGTTGCTAACCTGTTTCACTTCTCCTGTATTAAATCAAAAAAGAGAAGGTGTTGTTATTGATTTGAACAAGAAATAAGTTATGGCTAACTTGTCAACAAGTTCATCCCTGTGGATACCAAATAAGCTTAATATTAAACACTGCACCATTGCTGTTTATAGGCAAATAAACTCCCAAATGTTGTTTTTAAATTAACTTGGCAAATGTGTTTATCTGCTGCCGGGCTCTGAATCGCATTATGAGCTAGAAACGCGCAGTAGGTTGCGTTCCAAATGTTTAAATCGTAGCTCAGTTTTTCTCAGGGGACATCAATCATTTTCTGGCTAATCAAATTCCTAAGACAACTTACACAAACCTGAATTAATCCATTCTGCATCATTCTGTGACCAGTAATGGATAATATCACCCTTTCGTTCAGCTCATCGCTCAGTCCGCATTCCTAATAGTATTTATCCCGATCCGAATTAATCCATCTTGCATCATTCTATGACGAGTAATAGAAAATATCGCCCAATCACTTAGTCATAGGATCATTCCCAACTCCAAACAGTCCAAATTCTATGGCAAGTAATGAAAAGTATCGGCCTATGGATTCGTCCATCGCTCATTATGGCTCAGTCTACATTCCTGAGAGCACTTATCCAAATCCGAGCTAATTTTTTCTGCATTATTCTATGACAAGTAATGGAAAGTATCGCCCCATCGCTCAGTCCCTCGCTCAGACCATACTCCACACGGTCCAAATTTCATGACGACTATTGCAAAATATAAACCTATCGATCGGTCCATCGCTTAGTATCGTTCAGTCCAGATTCCTGAGAAAACTTATCTGAATCTGAGTTAATCTATTCTGCATCATTCTATGACGAATAATGAAAAATATCGCCCTATTGTTCAGTCCATCTCTTAGTCCAAACTCCAAATAGTCCAAATTCTATAACGACCAGTAGAAAATATCGCCCTCTCCTTCAGCCCATTGCTCAATAACGCTCAGTAGCATTCCTGATAGCACTTATCCCAATCTGACTTAATCCATTCTGTATCATTCTATGACGAGGAATGGAAAATATCGCCCTATTGTCAGTCAATCTCTCAGTCCAAACTCCAAACAGTACAGTTGCAGAAGTGGTGACCTTCACAGCTGAGTGGTGACTCAGCTGAAATGCAATCAAGGTCTAGCGGGTTCTAGCAGTGAAGTAGTGAAGTAGACAGAAAGTGCAAAGGGATTTTAATTTTCATCAATAAAAATCAAGAATCTGCACGAGCGTAATTAAATCACATCAGTAATGCTGACTTTTGAAAGGGTATGTTAAATAATGAAGTTTTCAAGAAAATTTGTGGGGTCTGCAGTATCCTATCCTCTGATTATAATTACCAGAACTGCTTAAGCGTGAAAGGCTACCCGAAGTTATTTAACCATTTAGCGTAGAAAATGCGTATGTAGTTTGAAAGTCACTTCAGTCAGACTTATAATTGACTGGGCATATGAAAATTCTTAAATTCTGAATAAAAATTCTTTATTCGGAATAATAGCATTCTCAGACCATCATTATTGGACATATTTATTAGAACATAGTCTTTTTGGTTAGTGATCAAAAGAAGCACGTGTCTGACAGTGATATAGGAATATTTGCAATTTATGGTCGATTTTGTGCAATGTAAGGAAACGCTCAGCTGTTCAGTTGACCAAAGGTAACAGTACGCTCTTTCATACCATATAAGGCATCACGAGACAAATATATGCAGCCAAGACTAAAAAAAACATAGCTTAATTGATGACAGCTCGTGACAGTTTACGGTTTAGTATTGCTACCACTACTAACAACTCACCGCAGCACCAGGCTGCCTGAGGCCAACACAGCTACGAACGCTCCTCCTCTATCTCGATCTATTCAAAGCCTCCCTCTTTACACCCTTCGAGGAAGTTCCCAATTCCTTTAAATCTTTTTTTATGACTTTTTCCCACCCCAAACGTGAACGAGCAGTTTTCCGTTTAGCCCTAGACGGTTGGCCAAAAAGGACAGTCTTTGGCAATCTCTCATCCTTCATCTGCAGAACGTGCCCTAGCTATCTCAACGTTTTTCTTGTTGTAGCCCTAAAAAGAGGGACTGAACCGCACTTTTCGTACGGCCTACTGTTTGAAATATGGTCAGTCAGTTGGGTACCCAAAACAATGCGTAGGCAATTTCTCTTGAAAACAGCTAGCAAATCTTCATCGGCTTTTGGAGCGCCCATGTTTCAAAACCAAATTTGAATGTAATCACTTTAGCTTCCAATGTTCTATTCTTGGTTTGCAGACTTATCCTCCTATTCTTGCAAACTTTTTTTAACTAAGAAAAAACACACTGAGCCTTGGCTATTCTACTTTTAATATCTTCACTGCTCCCACCGTCTTCACTAATAGTGCTACCAAGATAATTGAAGCTGTCTATCTAATCAATCTTTTCGTTACTCAAAGTCACCTTTTCATCTTCATTTGCTCCTAGCCTTAGTGACTTAGTTTTTTTAACATTTATTTTCAAGCGTATTCTAGCACCTTGAACTCGCAAAACCTCTAAAAGTTCATTCATTTTCCTCGCACTTTCATCGAGGATGCTTTAACCATCAGCATAGTCTAAGCCGAGGAGAGTTTTTCCTCTCCATTTGATTCCGTTGTCTCCCATTGCCTTTCCTGTGCTTCTTCGACAAAACCCTTCGAAATGATCCATATAAAGGGGGATTGAACACAACCCTGCTTAACTTCTGATTTAATACGAAACCAGCTGCTAACCTCATTTCCTACCTTAACTGCAACAGTGTTATTCTTGTACATAGCACTAATCACTTTTATGTATTTGTCTTGTATACCGTACAAGGATAAGACCTTTACTAAAGCTCTTTTGTCAATAAAATCGAAAAAAACTGAGTACCAAAAGTGTTTGATAACTCAGGCACTTCTCAATTATTTACCTAAGAGTAAAAATTTGGTCAACACATCCTCTTATCTTATACCTTGGATCCTCCTGAGCCATCAGTGGCGCACAGGGCTTCGACAAAGCCTCTCCATTTGTCACGAAGCTGTGCATCTGCAGTGAAATCTTCCCATTGTGGAGTGAGGGAAATGTTGGCCTCTTTTAGGTCCCAATCATACTGCCTCCGCAGTGTATGCTTTGGTCGGCCTCGTCTTCGTCTTCCTTCAGGCTGCCACTGATTCATTATTGAGGGCAGTCTGTCTTCGGGCATGCGTATAACATGACCCAAATATATCCATCCTTGTTTCTTTATAACTTCAGTCACTATGGGCTGGTTCGTTTTCAGCCGGATTTTCCTATTAGTAATTTTCTGATGCTAACTGAATTTGAGGATCTTTTGAAGGCAAATGTTTTCGAATCCAAGGAGACGTTTCTCAAGTTGTTGGTTGAGTTTCCAACACTCGCTGGTGTACTATTGTTTTATAGTGTAGCTATTGTTTACGGTGTCCCTTTTTTCATAGTTCTTCTTGTTCGACAGATTTTTAAAAAGGGTTTAAGTCACAAACTCAACCGCCAATAAAATCCAAGGAAATCTTGTGGCAAACATACATACAGCGGAAATCTTGTTTGTGGTGTAACTCGTGTTAAATCTCAAAATCAATTTGTGTCAGTGTTGCATTCTGTTCGAATAATTTGAAAAGGCTGGGTTTTCATCCCCAATTCGAAACCCACATTTGTCAAGTTGTTGTGACTGAAACCCACATTTGTCAAATTGTTGTGACTAAAATAAACCAACATTTATCACTTTATAAGAATTCGCTTTATTCACAAGTGTGACGATACTATGGTTGGGGGCACTGTGGTTTGACTTGTAACGCCTTTTGATAGTCTCGGCCTATTCAAAGCATTATTTTTGTGTAGGCCTATTTCTACACGCAAAGAATAGAAACAAATACCCTCTGAAAGGGAAATGAACACACTCTTTGGATTCCATTTATCCCGGGAGTGAAATGAGGCAGTACAAAACAGAGTTGGTTAGATATTCCGTTGAAAGCCCACAAAGTTTAGTGGAACACTAGCACTGGGTTGTTAATGTGGATCGAACCAAAAATAGTATATGATGATTCTTGCGTCTTAAAATTAGATTTGAAAGTTGTTTTTAAAAGAGTCACTGGTAACATAAAAAAATTTACTTGTCCATCAATGACCCCTTGAATGTATTTAAAAACCGATTTCGAAACAGAAGGGATTGTGAAACTAGAAATGTTACCAGTTTCAAGATCTAAAGATTGTATGTAAATGAGACAACTCATCGTTAACAAGACGAATTTAAAAAAAACAACTCTGAATATATAAGTGATCACGAGACATCCAGTAGAAAGACTCGTTTGATGGTGCATGAAAATTAATATAACTATTAAGTTTGTATGCACTCTTCTCTTATTCAGTTTTTTCTCATATGGCTGTGATTTTTGGTGTTGCTTGTTTATTATATGGGTTCAGTTTCTCTGTTGGTACATAGTTTTCATGAAAGTGCTAATGACAGTGAAATGATTTTTTTTTTTTTTTTTTTTTTTTTTTTTTTTAATTGGTTTATACGAAAAATTGCTCAATCGTGCGTGTATTAAAAAATAAGAAAAATTGGGAGTTAAATTTTCATTAAAAAACTTCCATATGCATTTAAAGAGTTTCTGCTTCTTTCAAATGTCAAATTGAAAATAACGCGGGTGAAAAAACAGCGAAAATTAAGCTAAAACATTTGGGACTAAACAGCTTAAGACGTTGTCTCTATCCTCCGAAGTTGTATTTGTCTTTGGAAATCAACAATGTTAATATTTGAATTTTTACAGACAAAAGTGTTGCCAAATTTAATGCTGTAAAATTTTGTTTTGCTTATCTTGTTCCACAGTCCATCATGGCAACATTGACGAAAATATAGCATATCCCTAAAGCACATCGCAATTTTAAAACAGCCAAAAGAAACATCTTAGAAAATTTCCATTTTCAGGTATGAAAAGACCTAATAAGTGTTGATGGGGTAACCATGTTTCTATTTTGATGTTCTTGGTGCCAGTGGAGGTTCTAGGCCTGGGCAGGGGGGGGGCAGATTTCTCCTGCCCAGTTTCTCTGACAATACATTTCCTTTATTTCATGTTTATTATCCCCTGTGGTACACCCCCCCCAGATTATGAATCCTAAGACCCCTGCTGCTCGATTGGCACTTAAAGAATTTTTGTCTTTGGAAAAACAGGGTAGGACCACAAGGCCTCTCTGGACGCATAGACAATACTGAAGCTGGGGAATAATTGCCTGAAGTTCTTCCCACCGGAGAATGCTCATGGTTTGGACTCATAGACTACTCTATTAATTATAGTGGTGTTTATAGTAGGCCTATCTGAGCAATATGAAAAATCCCCTGTTGAATGCTGTGTGTCAAATTTGACAAACAGGGCCGGAAATAGCAAAAAGGTACCGAAATGTTGCTAAGGCCAAAAATCTTCTACCCTAGATTGCACAAATTAAGAACAATGCAGAAATATCATTCCTAGAACTGTGATCCAGAATTCAAAATGGAGCCGGTGTTGTAAGAACAACACTCAAAACCCTTTCCCTTCGAAATTTCGCTTAGAATAAATGTTTGAATTGTTTTTTGAATTTGATTCCAAAATTGGCAATTTTGGAGTTTCATGGGTACGTAGAATTCGTTTAATTTAAATTCTTACGGTAAATATATTCAAAACTATTTAAATACGCTGGCAACTGAAATTGTATTTTAAGCGAAAAGTTTTGCAAATCCAAGAAATCTAGCTATGTACCATCTCTCAGGAATTGTTTTTTTTTTTTCTAATCGGAAATTTGTAGTTTATTCATACAGATTGAGGATGAAAAATAAAAAAGCGAGAAATTTTAGAAATTCCAGTGATTTTTTTTCTTATGATGCACACATACCGAATAAACTAGGAAGATAAAAATAGGAACTTTTTCTTTCAAATTGTTGATAAAAATGAGGTACTCAGAGTATTTTCTCAATTTTTTTTGGAGGGGGGCAAGTATTTGAATATTCGGGGTATTAGTCATAACTTAAAATTCCCCGAATCCTCCCTGTATTGTCTAACAGCATTGTCTACAGCATTAAAAAATTTTAAACAGGGGTCGAATGTCGTAAAAAGAGAGCCTTCTTTAACAAGTTTTTTTGATTTTCATGAATTTTACCATGTTTTGTTTTACCATGTTCACACATTTTACCATGTTTTAGCTTATGTCTTTTAGCCTATTTGTAACTTATGATTCCCCGCATTCTTTCTCTGAGTAGATGCGACTCAACAGCTTTCTTGTCCCTGTTTGAATAATTCTTAATACGTTTTATTTCTCAGTAACCCGCACTTGACTTCGCATGGTTGTTTTTATTGTGGTTTTTTTTTTCCTGAGAATGTCAGCTTCTTTCCTCCAAACTCGGCCCCAGTTTGTTCATTATTGATGACACTTTCATGGCGTTTTCGGCTCCATCTTCGTAATTATTGGCAAAAAAAATTGTATACGCACGTTTTTTTTTGTTTTTTTTTTCTGTGTATCTCGGATACTTTAATTGTAATCTCAGCTCCGTTTTGTGCTTTCTTGGTGAATTTTGTTTGGTATTGTCGGTGACGATACTGTTCTTGGCTCCTTCTTGTCCAGTTTTGACCCGAAAGGAATGCAATAAAAATTCCTTGAATGAATTTCAAATCTCAAACTCGTGCAATATTCGATATTATGGGAAATCACATGATATACCTATTCCTTGTAAATCCTTAACCAAACATCAGATGGACAATTTTCACCCGTTGGAAACATCATTTAGACAAATAAATACACTGTCACAAGGTCATTCACTTGACAAACATTCGATTTTCTTTCTATGATAAAAAGAAATGCCTTGTTTATTCTTTATCATGTGAAAAAAAAAAACGAGGAATAAAGGTTATAACCATTGCGAAAGACTTTTTAATGGAGGAATTCCTTAACAATCAGTTATCTCTTTCCAAAGTTATTTGATTTAGGCTCTTCATCTATTTAATCTTTATATTTATGTATTATTAAAAATAAAAACAGGCTGTTAGTGGGGACGTGTCTCTGCAATCATACAGATCGCAAAACCCTGTTGTCCAAAACCTATAAATACCGCCTTGTCATTATTTTAAAATCAGCTATTTGCACAAATGTAACCCTTGCCCCGAGGACTATATATATCATACAGTCCTTAGGTAAGTTTGTTTTACCTTTCAGCCTTTTTTAAATGCAATGACTGTATTGGAATATTTTTCTGACCCCATGTTTGGCTGCGGGGTAACGAAAGGGAGTTAAAAGAATGGTTGAGAGCCTCCGGATTGATTTTGTTACTTAAAAAGTTTAGTCTAAAATCTCCGACATAATAAGCCCTCAACCCCTCTTTGCAGTCGTCTATTCAATACAAACAAAGCTGAGGAGAAAGGGGGACTATGCAACAGGGGAGACGCATTGCTCTTTGCCAAGTCATCGCTTTTGATACAGTCAAAGCTATTAGACTAACTCTGAAAAGCACTTTCTCTTGATTAGATAAAAAAAGGAAGTTTTTTGTTTCATACTGAAAGTAAGGAGCAATATTAATATTTTGGCAGCTAACCTAAAAGGTCTATTTGTGACTGGTTCTGCGTTTATATCTACTGTTTTTTTTAAATATTTTGTAAGATCGCTTTTAATTAAATTTGTAAATAGAGCATTTAGTGAATATTCCCCCAAGTCACTATTTAAGGAAATATCATTGTTAATCTTAAGTCTGATTTCCATTGCCTCTCGAACTACCTGCTTTATGTGTAGGTCAATACTGATAAAGGCAGATTCTTCAGAAAGTATATTGTTTTTATTTTAATTCTGCTTTAAGCAGCCATGTATTTGAAAATCCTAGCCACAAAATACTTTTTGAAGAATCCACCCTTATTATGAAAAGCAAGATTAGCTCTAAAAAAGTGTTTTTGATGATTCTTCTTTCATTTCAATGAATTATCTTTCTTTTATCTCACTTTGCTTATCAGTCCTGGCTGAACTATTCTGAGGCAAGGATGCTAGGACTGTTCTAAAAGAAAAAAAAAATAGTTTTATTGGTCGTATGTTGCTATAAGTTTTTCTTCTTCTATATATTTAAGTTTTGCTCAGGACGGCCCCAGGAAAAAGGACGAATTATTCATTCAAATTAGATTTCTTCTGTCTTACGAAAAGAATTCCTTATTGTTCGTCTTGCTTTTGATGTTTGGGGTAGAAAGGCAGTGTGGTCTTCGTCGCTATTTATTACTGTAATAATTATGGTCTAGAACCTTTAACTAGAGGCTTTCAAGAACACCTCTTACATGTTCCTCCGCCATACCTCCCTAATATACTACGCAATTAAAGTTCTACATACAAAAATATATAACTTAGATTATTAGAGGTGTGGTTCTGTTAGTACAGTGCTGGACTTCAAATTAGATTATCATTCGTTCGATTCCTATTTGGATTTTTTTTCAATCACGGTTTGTCCTTTCTTATGATTACTTTCCAGATAATCCACTATTTTTGCAAATGTGGTACACTCATTTTTTAAATTATGTCCCGGCAAGGCTCAATTTAAGGCTATCACTCATATCTACGTGCTCTTTATCAATTTGAAGATCCAAAAGTGCCATATAGTACCAAAAAAGGCACTTTTGGTGACAATTCTTAAGTTGCAGAGCTTGGAAGAAAAAATGGTACCATTTGAGCTGGGGCAAATCCATCAATGGGTGTGTTCCGATACTCCAATAGTGCCAGATACGGGTCACTCTTGCTCTCAGCGGCCTTCACCATGAGTCTTTTAGCTATTTGAACAGCCTTTTTACTTAAGCCGTTGGACTGAGGGTAGTTTGGGCTTGAGGTTGAGTGTATTATTCCCCAGTCAGTCATGAATTGCTCAAATTCCTTTGCGCTGAACTGGGGGCCATTGTCAGTTGTAAGTCGCTCGGGAATCCCATATCGGACGAAGTGAGATTTCAGTTTGTTGATGACCTGCCATGACGTGGTGTTTGTCAGGCGATCAACCTCAAAGAACCGACTCATGTAATCGACAGTGACCATGTAATCCTGACCGCTGAGCTGGAACAGGTCAGCAGCTACATGCTGGAATGGGTAGTCGGGTATTTTGTGCAGGATCATCGGCTCCTTCTGTTGGTTCATGGCAAACTTGGCGCATACCTCGCACTGGTTGACCAGCCTCTCGATATCTCGAGTGATGCCTGGCCAGAATACAGACGTTCTTGCCCTCTCTTTGGTGTTCACCACTCCTAGATGGGAAGAGTGTATTTGGCCTAATATGCCTGCTCTCATGCATCTCAGGATGACTATGCGCTCCCCTTTAACAACAAGGCCATCAAGTTCTGCCAACTCATGGCGATAATTCCAGAAGGGCCCAAGTTTTCTGTCTAGGCTCTTTTTATTGTTTGGCCAACCCACTTGTATTGTTTTCAACAGGCAGTTCAGTTTTTCGTCTTTAGTCGTTTCTCTGCGTATTTGTGCTAGCCTTTGGCTTGCTATGGGTACAGTCTGAAGGACTGAGTGAACCAGAATTTCCATGTCCACCTGCGACTCAATGTCTGTATCCACAAGGTGCAGGCGGGATAGGGTGTCCGCTACAGGTATAGACTTTCCAGGTTTGTATCTAAGCTTGATATCATGCGGCTGAATAGCCAACATCATTCGCTGTAGCCTTGGAGGTGCCCTTTGTATAGACTTCCCAAAGATCGACTCAAGGGGCTTGTGGTCTGTGGTCACGCAGATCGTTCTTCCGAACAGATACTGGTGAAATCTTTTGCAAGCAAAGGTTATTGCGAGCATCTCTTTTTCCATTTGGGAATAACGCTGCTCCGTTTAACTTAGAGAGCGAGATGCAAAAGCAACGGTTGCTCCGTCCATTGATAGCTGGGCACCCAGACCGTGCTGGGATGCATCTGTGATCACCTCTATCTCCTTGGCCTCTGGATCAAAGTAGGAGAAGTTTTTGGAGATTGCATTCTAAATCCCTCTCTTGGCCGCCTCGTGGCTTGTATTCCATTTGAACTTCTGCTGTTTGGACAGGTCTCTGAGGGGTTTGTTCAGTGTAGCCAGGTTGGGGATGTATCTAGAAAAGTAATTGTATATTCCTAATAATGTCTGTAGTTGCTCCTGGTTTCGGGGTGCGGGCATGTTTTCTAACGCCTGGGTTTTCTCTGGGTCTGGGGTGATGCCACTTGTTGTCAGTCTGTGTCCTCAGCTTGGCGTCATGTTCAGCATCACTACAACCAATGCCTGCAATATCATCAACGGTCAGCCCGATATCCAGTTCTGTAAAGACCTCCTCCATCTTTTGCTGGTATTCGTCCTGTGCTGAAATCAATCCGAATGGGTATCGGTTCCATTTATACCGGCCGTACATGGTGTTGAATGTTGTCAACTCAGAGGATGGTTTGTCCAACACCATTGACCAGTATCCGTTTCGGGCATCCATCTTAAAGAACTTCTTTGCAACTTTGCACTTCACTGCTACTTCATCAAATAAGGATATAGGGTAATGCAGTCTCTCAATTGCTCTCTTTAAATCCACAGGGTCCAGACAGATCCTGAGTGACCCATCTGCCTTTCTCACCAGAACCAAGGAATTCGCACACTGTGTTGGCTTGGTCACTTTTTCTATGACTCCAAGTGACTCCAGTCTGTCTAACTCCTCTTAGAACTTAGCTTGTAGTGCAAAAGGAACCCGTTTCGGCGGTTGTATAGTAGGGATTGCCTCTTCTTTCAGATATATCTTACAGGTTCCAGGCAGTGTCCCTATGCCCTCAAAGACATCACTAAATTCGTTTAAGAGTTTTTGGATGACTGGTCTGATTGGGGCTGGATTGCTGACACTGAGGACAAACTTGATCAGCTGAAGTCGTTCGCTGGACTGGCGGCTGAGGATGGGTGCTCTATCTGTGCAGACCACATGGAAGGTATTGGTCCGGGGAGTTTGGTTCCTGTACTGAACTTTTAGGTTGGCTGTCCCCAGTACCTTTAGTTGTTCTCCGGTGTAGCTGGTCAGCACATCAGCAGTCGGCAGCAGTGCTGGCTTTCTTGCCGATTTGTTGAAGTCTTTGAGTGGCAAAATGTTGACCTCGGCACCAGTGTCTATTTTGAACGCCAGTTCACTATCATTTTCTGTCAGTTTTATCAGAGCATACGGCTTTTCCACCTTTTCTTCTGCGGAAATGGACTCAATCATAAATTCCCTCCCATCTTCCACTTCACTTCTCGTTTCAAGTTCATGCACTACTTTGCTCTTGCACATTTTTGCAAAATGGTTCATCTTCCTACATTTGCTACACTGCTTCCCTTTTGCTGGGCACTTATGGCTTCTTGAGTATGGCCCACCACGAAAATAGCATGCAGGGGAATTTCTCTGTCTTTGAACTACTTCCACCTCCTGCTTAATTGGAATCTGTGCCTGTTCGTTAAGCATGAGTGCTTGGGTCTCTTGCACAGTTTCTATAGCTCGACTGCACTCAATTGCTCTAGCCAAGGTAAGTGTGGCTCCCTCGCTGAGAAGCCGCTCACGGATTCTTGCATTCTTGACTCCAAAGACCAATCGATCTCGAACTAGCTGGTCTTCTAGGGTATCAAATTCACAATCTTTGGCAAGTACTTTCAACTGAGTGACATATGACTCAATGGTCTCTCCATCCGCTTGATTTCTCTGATGAAAGATGTATCTGGCAAAGATGGGGTTTGCACTTGGATGAATATAATTCTCAAACTTGTCTAGATATACCTTTGGCTTCTTTGCCTCCGTGTCAGTTAAGGTCCAAGTGGAGAACACATCCTGTCCTGTTTCTCCAGTCCAGATCAGTAAGCATGAGCATTTCACCGCGTTTGATTTTCCACTTAGTGGACCAGAGAACATGAGCTCACAATGTCTCTTAAATTTTCTCCCTTCTGATTTTAGATTGGGGCTTGACCAGTTGATCGATGGAGCTGGTGTACTATCCATGTTGAACTTCTGACACCATGTAATGATTTCTTGGATGTACTATTCAATTAATACGTATATTTGACCCAAGCACCTGTAACAAAAGCATAATAAGGCAACTGCAAGCAAGCACACAAGCATTAGCATTAATATATAAGCAAAAGCAAACAATAAGTTCATTTCACCCCCCCCCCCTTCAACGTGGAAAATTTCCCCTGGAAACGTCTGTACACTTCCCAATAGCCATTACTGTATGTAAACAATGGTCGAAGTCTATAACTTGCAGCCCCTCCCCCGGGGACTGTGGTGGATTTAGTCGTACCGAAAGACACGATTATTAGGTTTTTCGACTATGCTGAACATAATGGCTATCTCAAAATTTTGATCCTGTGACTTCGGAAAAAATGAGCGTGGGAAGGGGCCTAGGTGCCCTCCAATTTTTTTATCACTTAAAAAGAGCACTAGAACTTTTAATATCCTTTAGAATGAGCCCTCACGCGAAATTGTAGGACCACTGGGTCGATACAATCACCCCCGGGGCAAAAACAAAAACAAAAAAAAACAAATAAACACGCATCCGTGATCTGTCTTCTGGCAAACAATACAAAATTCCACATTTTGTTGATAAGAGCTTGAAACTTCTACAGTATGGTCCTCTGATACGCTAAATCTGATGGTGTGATTTTCGTTAAGATTCAATGAATTTTAAGGAGTGTTCCCCCCTATTTTCTAAAATAAGGCAAATTTTCTCAGGCTCTTAACCTTTGATGGGTAAGACTAAACTTGATGAAACTTATATATTTAAAATCAGCATAAAAATGCAATTCTTTTGATGTTACTTTTGGTATCAAAATTCCATTTTTTGGAGTTTCGGTTACTATTGAGCTGGGTCGCTCCTTACTACAGTTCGTTCCCACGAACCGTTTTATTTTAGTTATATGCTGAAAGTTACTGATGTCACAACTGGTGCAAGACTATGAAAAGCTTTATAGTTTAGTTTATTGTTGTCAGCCTATATACTCACTTTTGACTCCCAAATCAAGAATCCTGTTTTTTATGCTTGGCTTTTGTGTTTTCAGTAAAGCGCTAGTTTTCTATAAGCCTAGAAACATAGGAAAACATAATTAGTTGGTCTATTCGTAATAGTTTTATTGATACATATTAGATAGGCAGTGAAGTAATAATTTATGTCCGGTTTAAGTTTCAACTTCACTCTTTACTTCCCTCGAAAAAACTTTGTTTTTTTTTAATTAGTACTTCCCAGTAACCAAAGCTATATGTAAGCAATGGGAAAGCTTCAGAGCTTTTAGCCCTTCCCCTCGGGTCTTTGGGAGGGTTAAACTATGGTCTTTGAGGTATGTTAAGTCTTCCTCAAAGACATAGTTATTAGGTTTTTTGACTATGAAAAACAAAACGGCTATCTCAAAATTCTGATTAGGGAACTTTGAGGAAAAATGAGCATGGGAGGGGGGCTAGCTGCCATCCAATAATTTTGCCATATAAAAGGGCACTAGAGCTTTCGATTTACGATCGAATGAGCCCTTTATCGATCTTCTACGATCACAATTTGAATATGATCACCCCTGGAAAAAAAATATGTGCATCCGTGATCTCTCTTCAGGCAAAAAATTCAAAATTCTAAATTTTTGTACATAGGAGTTTGAAACCTCTACAGTAGGATTCTCTGGTATACTGAATCTGATGCAGTGATTTTCTTAAGATCATTTGATATTTTGGGGTTTTCCTCCCCTCCCCTTTTTCAAAAATAGGGCAAATTTCCTCATATTCGTAACTTTTGATGGGCACCATTAAATTTGATGAATTTTACATATTTCGTGGTAATGTGGTACACAGCTCGTGGTAACGAACTGTAGTAAGGAGCGACCCGGCTCAAGAGTAACCAAAACTTTAAAAAATGGAATTTTGATACCAATAGCTACATCAAAAGAATAGCATTTTAACTCTGATTTTAAATATACAAGTTTCATCAAGTTTAGTCTTACCTATCAAAAGTTACAAGCCTGAGAAAATTTGCTTTATTTTAGAAAATAGGAGGAAATACCCCCTAAAAGTCATAGCATCTTAACGAAAATCACACCATCAGATGTCACTCCTTACTTTCAGTTAAAAAAAAGCTTGTTTCTTTTTATTTAATAAGGATCTATTGTTATAAGGACTCCGTTTCGTAGAGTTTTGGTTACTATTGAGCTGCATCGCTCCTTACTTACAGTTCGTTACCACAAACTTATTTGATTGGCATTTCTAGAAGTCTGAAAAACTAATTCTAAGGTTAAGAAGCAAGAAATCCAGAACTGTTGTATGTAAGGAATAGGACTCATGATGAGCAAGGAAATTCCTTAGTTGGAAAGTCTTTTTTGGTTGGAAAGATGATGATAATGGAGTGCACAATTTATTGCTAAAAAGTGAAAGATGTCAGTAATAGCGGAATATGCCCTTGTAAAACCGATTAACAGATACTAAAGTGACTCATGTGATAGCAACAGGAGCAAAGAAATACGAATCCTGGTGAAAATTAAATAAAGAAAACAATTTTTTCTACTGAAAATAAGGAGCAACATCAAAAGTTAAAGCGAACAGAAACTATTACGTACATGAAAGGGTTTTACCCTCCTTAATACCTCGCTCTTCATATTGAAGTTTTTTAGAACTATTAAAAAAAATATTCTACTTAAACGGCCCTTGTGTTTCATTAGTCGTTCTGAAAGAATTGGACAACCCCCTTATATGCGTAATAATTTCTGTTTGTTTTAAGTTTTGAAGTTGCACCTTACTTTCAGTTAAAAGCCTTTCTTTATTTCATTTCAGATCGTTTTTAAATAATGCTAGGAAATCCAGCACCCCCTCCATGGAAAATTCCTCACCCAATGGAAAAATCCCTCCATGGAAAGTTCTTACAACGTAGAATATTCCCCTGCCAGAAAATTCCGCCAACAATTCCATTCTAGCCGAAAATTACCCCAAGAAAGTTTCTTGTGGAAAATTCTGGGTGAAAAATTTTTCTTAGCACACTTTCAATTGAAAAAGGGCTTTAATTTTTGATTGTTTTCAAAATCATGCCAGAAATCCTCGGCTGTGGAAAAGGGTTTATCACAAATGCATCAAAGTGGTAAAAATCAACAGGGAAATTGTCCTCCTTTAGGTGACGAGCCTACATATAGGTATTCATGAGTGGTGCTATTGATATTAAAAGCAAAAATCCCTATTTAGCAGTAACCAGGGTTAATTATGGTAAAGTTGAAAGCTACTCATGGCTCTAAATAATAACAAAGATCACACTGCCTTTGCCGCCTCATTAACAAAAGTTAATGAGGAATTTTCTGAAAAAATATTCAAATAGAATCTAAGCGAATATTCTAGCTACATGATCAATAGCCGTCTGCAGCAAAATATTAGGCAAAAATTGAAACATGGAATCTAATATATCCTATCTCCTATCTAATCCTATCTAATATATATATATATATATATATATATATATATATATATATATATATATATATATATATATATATATATATATATATATGTATATCAATAAAATTAGTACAAATAACCAAATAATTATGTTTCCCTATGCATTTAGGATTATAGAAAACTAGCGCTTTACTGAAAACACAAAATAATATAAAAGCTTTGAAACTGTAAAATCAAACCAATTAAGGCCACTTTTTACAGAATAAAATATTTTCAATCCATTGTAGGATTGTTGTTTTATTTATTTGTTTTTTACGTTTAATTTGGTATCACTTCTGCACAATGGCTCAGTTCAATGACTCTCGTTTTGGTTCTGAAAAGGACATGTCATGATTAGTTTGTAGACAGATTCGAAGTAAGACCATCTTGATAGTGTAAGGACTATAGACTAGCTTTAGAATTTGTATCATAGTTTGAAATTCACTGTTGTATAGAGAGAAATAATCGGATTTCCGGAATTCATGTTATGTCTTATTTGATCTTTGTTCCAAGTAACACTAAAGTTATTTCTTACAATCTAAGATTGTATATTACTCACTATTGGTATTATAGCTGGTAAGACCAAAATGCTACGTTATAAACCAATCCATTATTTCTGTATGCTTTTCACTTACTTCGTGGTTTTTTAAAAAATAACGCGGATTAAAAAAATATTTAATTTTACGCTTATGCTTGTGTTTGAAAATAATTTTAATTACCTACTGAAAGCTACTGATCTCAAAACTGGTGTAAGACTATGAAAAGCTTTATAGATTCGTTTATTGTTGTCAGGTTTCATACTCATTTTTGACTCTCAACTCTTTATTCCTGTTTTTTTCACTTGACTTGACTCCTAAAAGCATAGGGAAAAATAATTAGTTGGCCTATTTGTACTATTTTTATATATATACATAAGATAGTCTGTGAAGTAATAATTTTTTTCCGTTTTAAGTTTCAACTTCGCTCTTTATTTCCCTCGGGAAAACTTCGCTTATTTTAAATTAATACATAATAAGAAACCATTAATAAACTTTCTTTTTTAGATCCTTTAAAGACTGGGGAGGAAGAAATTGTGATTGGTACACCCAAATTTGAAGGTGAATACGAGTGGCTATGAAGAAAAGCACACTTTTTGTGGATCTACATGGGACCACTGTTTTGGTGCAATAGGGAAATATTTTGCCGTTTAAGAATGTAAAAATTGCCTTATTAGCTAGGCATTTGTGCTTTTAGTGCTACGCTGTCTTTTACTTCCTACTGACAAATGTGAGCCCTGAAATAAGTTTCTAAAAGCCATGTGATACCTTTTCTTACCTTGCTGGTTGTCACAAATAGAAACAGATTATGTACATTTCCTTATTCCATAGTTAAGACGCTCTGTTATGGGTATGGCCTCTGATGTATTAAGTTTTGTTTGAAATATCTTGATCAGGGGGGTTCTCAAACTTGTGTTGCTGTAGCACCTCTAAACATTAATGAAAGTGGATAACACTTTCATAAGCTGTTATTATTTGCCCTATGTTTAATTACTTAAGCAAATTTGCTTACATGAGTAACTTTTAAATTGTTTTCTATGACAACTAGTAGAACCCCAGAGTTATTTTAGAAACCTTTGGGATCCATGATAGATGCTTCGGCATTTGTTATTTGGCTTTTATTTTGGCAATTACCTATCGGCATCTTTACTTTGGATCTACATTGATTAGCTCACGGCAGTTTAAATGCTAATAAACCCTTTTTACCTCTTTGATCTCCATTTCAGCTTTCAGAATTGTGTTGGGATACCTAAGGTGTCAGTAGAATACACTTTGGGAATCATGACTCTAGACATTTCTTTACAAGAATATAGCAATTCAAAATGTATTGTATATTTTGAACCATTGTTGGACCCCATTGTATTGCCCCATAATTATCTCAGGGCACCTAAATGGTTTGTGAAAACCCCCTTGGAAACCACTACCCTAGATTTTCCTTTAGTTACTTATCATAGTTGCCGGTGAACCTCCCTATGAAACCCTTGATTCACCTCAGGGCACCTAAAAGATCCACAGAACTCACCGCGGGAATCACTACTTTAATTTTTTTTTCTTAGCTTATCTTTGTTACAAGGTAATAGATCTTTTTAATCGTTATTGAAGGCCATTATAAAACCAAACAATTACCTCAGGGTACCTGAGGGTGAAGCCGTATCTGGGGGGAGATACCGGATTAAACTCCGAAATTTTTGTAGACTCAAAAAAATGCAACAAAAAGCATATATACAAATTGTTGATGTTTTAAAGTTATTTGTAACCCCCACCCCTAGCAGGAATAACCCCCTAACAAAACTACCCCCCCTAACCCAAATCCTGAATACGCCCTTACCTGAGGGGTCTGTAAAACGCACTGGAGGATCAGTATTTCTTGCCTATTAATCTGTCTTCGTTTTCAGTTCAAAAGGTAATTTAACTCTAAACCATTTGTTGAGCCCCAAAATTATCTCTGGGGACCTAAGGGATCCACAGGGCCTGTTTTTAAAATCATTACTATGCATTTTTCTTTAATAGCTTGTCGCAGTACAAGAGACTACATATGTTGTAATTCAGAACCTAAAATGTACCATCATTTCCAGTTATTTAACCAGGTAACTTCAGGCTGAAATTGCTTAAAAGTTAATTTTGATTCTAACATGCTTAACATTTGGGCAGTTACCCCAAGTAATGTGTCGTAGATAAAAAAAAATCCTTAAGTCGATAAAAAGAAAGCTCCTAGCTCCTAGCTCAGATAGCTTTGACAACCTTCACGTGGCATTCATTTTAATATGTTCAAAAATAAGTTGGATTAATTTAGTTTTTGCGTGAATGTATTTTGTCTGTAACAGAGCAGGAATGTTCTCCTTGATAAATACCTTACATTGTCGTATTCAGGAGAAAAGATTTTATTTCTGGATAACAACGGGGTATAAATTTTGAAATTTATATTACCATCTCCTTTTTGTACTTCAATGTGGTTATTCTCGAAAATATAATAAAAAGAGAATTAAAAATAGCAAATAGTTTAAGCGTATAATTTAATCGAAGCAAAGCTCGAATGCACTTTGCAAGTTTTTTTCTCTGTTAGATTTTTGAACAAAAACAGTTCTTCAGAAAAGTTTAAAAAGTTACTCTTGATCTTCTAAAAGTTAATGAAAATTTCAGATTAACCCTTTTATTATAGGCACGGTACTCTATGATTTTAACAACGTAAAACAAGAGTTCACGTTTTTACCCAGTCCACGGATTTCTTCATCGCTGAAGATATCTGAAATTTTAAACAGCTAAAACATGATAAATTATACTGAGGCTCTTCTATGGAAGAGTATTTTCTCTCAGCAATTTTTGGCAAAGCCTAAAAAGATAAATTTTTGTATACTTTTACTTAAGTAGAATATGGCCCAGTCATCTGTTTCAGGCTAGCTAAGATATCGGGTTTAATTGTTCAACTAAAATAGAATGCAAGAAACAAACCCTCTGTTAATAAAATCATTTGGTTCTCCTAATTTTTTGATCGATCACTCTATGTGTTCGATAAAAATAACTACTAAAAAAATACAAAATACTTCTTACCGATACCGTGTACATCAATACCTTTCTATTCCAGTGCAGTCAAAGCATGGATATGCTTTACTAATATCCAAATCAACAAAATCTGTCTTATTTCCAAGCCAGGGGGGGTTCTGGCCTCTCTTGCACCAGGGAAAAATATTCATTAGCGCCCCCTCCCCCTGACTTCTACAAAATTTTCAGACCAAATTTTTACCAAATTCTCATTTATGAACAAAATTATTATCAATTTATTAATTAATTAAAAAGTAATTTTCATTAATTTATTATTTGATCATTTTGATTTGATTATTTTAGTTATTATTTAACGATTTTCGAATTTACTGCACCCACTACCTTATTAATAAAATTTCAGAATTATAAAATGATTATTGGTTATTTTTTTGAAATTTTGAAGATTATTCGTTTGAAATTTTTCACACCTAAAATTTGTGTGCCCGTGGCAAGTGCCCCCTCTGTCCCTCCTCTAAAACCACCTCTGCTCCAAACTAAGTACGTAACTTCAGTTATCAAAACACTTATATCGCTATCTTTCCATTAATACCGTTTCTATTCTACCTTTTGATCGATGCCGAACTTATCAATATCTGTGTGGTATTATGCAGCCAAAGTGTGGACCCTGCTTTACTAATACCCAAGTCAACAAAGCCTACCTTACATCCAGACTACGTACTTGGCTTTCATTATAGAATCCCTCATGTTATTACAGTTTCTATCGTACCTTTCTTCTGACACCGTTTAAATCGATAACTCTCTATTGCAGCGTAGTCTAAAGATTAATTCTGCTTTCTTGATATTCAACTCAATAAAATTAGCATTAAATCAAGAATGGGTACTTTGCTTTTGTGTATCAATACCCTTCTATCGTTATCTTTTTATCTATAACATTCCTATTATACCTTTTTATCAGTACCTTGTAGATTGATACCTTTTTATCAATGCGTAATCAAACTATGGATTCTGCTGTTTGAATATTAAACGTAATAAAATTCGTCCTTATCATCAGTGGGTAATTATGAATCCTCTGTCTATACCTTTTCACAGATACCGTGAACATCAATACCTTTCTATTGCTGTGTAAGTGAAGTATGAATTCTGCCCCCCCCCCTAATACTCAACTCAATAAAATCAGCCTTACACCAGGAATACGTACTTGGATTCTGTGTATCGATACCTTCGTTTATTACCTTTCTATTGATGGCATTCCTATTACAACTTTCTACTGATACCGTATACATTTATACGACAGCTTTCTATTACTGTGTAACCTAAGCATGTATTCTACCTACCTAATACTTAACTTACAGAATTAGTCGTCATCATCAGAAGGTGCCTGTCTTTCATTATCAATACCCTTTTCTATTGATAGCTTTTAACCGATACCCCGAACACCAATGCCTTTTTGTTCCTTTGAGGAAAAGTATAGATTCTGCTTCACTAATACTCAACTCAACAAAAACAGCCCCACATCAAGACTAGGTACTTGGCCTCCGTGTATCGATACCCTTAATTTGATACTTCGTATATCACCATCTTTCTGCTGTTATCAAAACCAAAATAGGTTTTTGCCTTCCTAATACTCAACTCAAGAAAATTAGTCCTAGTCGCTACTTGGCTTCCATGCACACCTTTCCTTATAATCTTAAGCAAATAAAATAAAACAAGTTCCTTCAAATGAAAGTAAGGAGCAACATTAAAACTTAAAACGAAGAGAAATTATTACATATATGAAGGGGGGCCCCCTCCTCAACACCTCGCTCTTTACGCTAAATTTTTTTAGCACTTTTAAAAAAGCTTCTTATTGTTTTTATTAAATGACCCTTGTGTTTCAGGAGTCGTTGTTAAAGAATTGGGACAAATCAAACTTCAGCGTAAAGAGTGAGGTGTTAAGGAGGGGGCAATCCCCTTAATATACGTAATAATTTCTGTTCATTTTAAGTTTTAATGTTGCTCCTTACTTTCATCTGAATAATTGAAAAATTGAGGCGGAAAAGAGAAATCAAGACATATAAAAAGAATTCTGCTTAGGAATTTTAGAAAATTCCCAGTGTATAATTTCCTCTGATAAGTTCACCCCCTGGAAACTTCCCTACCCATGGAAAATTCCCCCGTAGAAGAACCCCGAGCAGGAAATTTTTCACCCTCCCACCTATACGAAAATGTATACAAACTTCCCAATAGCAAATACTATACGTAAACAATATGGATATGTTATAACCTAAAGACCTTTCCCTTTGGGCTCAAGGGGGGGGGGTTACATTATATACAAAGGCATAGTTATTGGGCCTTTCAATTATGTTGAACAAAGTGGCTATCTCAAAATTTTGTCCAGACGATTTTGAAAAAATGGGCAGGGGAGGGGGCCTAATTTTCCTCTATTATTTTTGGTGACTTAAAACGAGCACTAGAACTTTTAATTTCCGTTTGAATGAGGTGTGTCACGATATTCTAGGACCACTGAGTCGATACGATCACCCCTGGGAAAAAAATAAATACACATCTGCGATTTTTCTTCTAGCAAAAAATACAACATTCCACGTTTTCCCTTAAAATTCAATCTCTCACCATATTCTGAGACCACTGGGTCGAAAAAAAAACAAATATGCACGTCCGTGATCTTTCTTGTGGCAAAAAATTTAAAAATTCCACATTTTTGCAGATGGGAGTTTGAAACCTCTTTAGTAGCGCTTTCTGATATGCAGAATCAGATGGTATGATAATTATTAAGGTTCTGTGACTTTTAGGGGGTGTTTTCCCCTTTTCTTTAATATCAGGCAAATTCTCTCAGGCTTGTTGCCTTTAATGGGTAAGACTAAGCTTTATAAAACTTATGTATTTGAAATCAGCATAATAAGCAAATTTTTTTTATATATCTATTGGTATCAAAATTCCGGTTTTTAACAGTGTCGGTTAGTATTGAGCCGGGTCGCTCCTTACTTACAATTCGTTACCACGAACTCTTTTTTTACTGTGCTAATGATGATTATTTTTTTTACCTTCAATTCAGTAGCAATAAATGTCAGTTTTGATTTATATCGTTCATTTATGGTCACCTCTAGATAAATAGATAGATAACTAATACTTGACTCTCTTAAACTGTGTCGCAAGCAATATGTGCTTAGTTTCAGTTCGTGTCAAAAATATAGCTTAAAATCCAACCTAGTGTTAAGGGTTGAAAATCTGTAAGACTTGTGATAAAATAAAACGATTATACGTACTCAGCCTCGAACGTAGGAGGGGGGTTAGTACCTGCCTTCGAGAATCTTGATTTTTGTATAATCCACTCATTTCTAATACTGTCTTTTAATTTTCGAATCGTTTCCCCTCACACTTGAAATCAGCTCGTGCCTATGCACCAGCGTGAACAATTAGAAAATATATATATATATATATATATATATATATATATATATATATATATATATATATATATATATATATATATATATATATATATATATATATATATATATATATATATATATATATATATATATATATATATATAATAGCTATAAGTAAACAAGTAAGAATTAGGGGATATACTATAGGATCAGTTTATATTGCTGATTAAAAGATATCTAAATTAACTATAAACTGAGCTGACACAGAGAAATTGTCCTTTCTTGAAAATCGGACGAATTTTCTTAGCTCGTAGCTTTTGATGGATGACATTAAATTTACGAATCTTATATATTTGGATTCTGGACAAAAAAGTTAATTCTTTTGATACGTCTATTGATATCAAAATCACGTTTTCTAGAGTTTCGATTACTATTAAGCCTAGTCGCTCCTTACTTACAGTTCGTTACTTAGAACTATTTGATCACAAGTTTTCATTGGGCTCAAGTGAATATTTTAAATTGAAATTCTGTAAAACATTCTGTTAAAAGTACCTGCAATAGACTGAGCCGAAAAAGGGGAAAAAAAGTGAACGGCTGGTAAGAATACCTCATTAAGTTCTTATAAAATACAAACAGATCAAATTACTTTGACAAAAAAAAAGTTTAATAACTATAAAGACGCTTTTTTTTAACTTCGAGCAATTTCAAAATTCGATTGTCTTTGTGATCGTTCTGTCAATTGTCATATAGAAAAGAGTAATAAGCTTTTTTTGTACAAATATTCTTATGCGGTTCGGATCAGATCTGAACTTTATCCTATTTTAGCTGTGAAATGGCTCAGCAAGGACACGCAATGCTATTCGGATGCTCCGAGGAATTAATTGTCCACTCTCAATATAATGGCTTACCCGTAGGAAAGTATTCTGATATATACACTACGAATTCATTTATTCAAGTTCATTGGCAACTACTGTATTGGATCTTGTTAGAAATTAAATAAAAAAACAAGTTTTTTTTTAACTGAAAGTAAGGAGCGACATTAAAACTTAAAACGAACAGAAATTACTCCGTATATGAAAGGGCTGCTCCCTCCTCAACGCCCCGGTCTTTACGCTAAAGTTTCACTCTTTCTCTCAAATCTACTTTTTAAAACAGTAAAAAACTTTAGCGTAAAGATTTCCTAAAATAAGGCAAATCTTCTCAGACTGGTTACTTTTGACGAGTAAGACTAAATTTAATGAAACTTATATATTTAAAATCCTCATAAAAATCCAATTCTTTTGATGCATCTATTAGCATCAAAATGTTTTTGATGCTTCAAAAACTTTTGATGTATCTCCATTTCTTAGAGTTTCGTTTACTATTGAGCCGGGTCGCTCCTTACTACAGTCCTTAATACCACGAACTGTTTGGCTTAATCAGCCATGTCGTTGGCAACTAGTAACCCTACATTTTTCAGGGTAAACTTCGAATGTTTGGTATAGACATGGAAAAATACTTTTTAGCAAAGCTTGTTATAATTTTTAATATTATTGCCCATTTGCCCTCGCCTTTCATTCCATCTTAATAAGAATGATCCTTTTTTGTTTATTCTTTTTGTAAAAATAATCTCACTGACTTATTTTAAAAAATCAACAATTTTAACATTTTTATATACTATTTTTTCCCTTCGGTTTTAAGGAAAATTTTAGTCTCTTTACTAGTTAGGCCCTATGAGATTAAACTGACAGAGTAAATTTAAAATTTTACTGTGTTTGTGATAAGTCTGTAAATATGTAACTAAGAAAAAATGCAATAAAATTTGTTAGCCATCTTTTTCTTATGTGTCATACGCTAGATCTAATTTTTATTCTATTTTTGCAGTGAAGTGGTTTTATGGGGGTCTACTACTGCCACTACTACTAACAACAATTCAGTGCAGCACCAAGCTGCCTGAAGCCAATACAGCTGTGCATGCTCCCCCTATACCCCCAATCTATTCTTTACCCCCACATATACAGTTCCAATTTCCTTAGAATCCTTTATAGTGACCTCTTCCACCCTATTTAGGAACGACCTTCTTTATGTTTGGCCTCAGATAGGTTGTTGAAAAGCACAATATTTGGCAATCGGTCAATCTTCACCCATAAAACATGACCTATTCATCTTGATCTTTCTTTCATTATATCACTAGAAAGTAGGATCAAACCTCATTTTTGTAGTGCTAATTTTTTTTGTTTTTATCCAGTCACTCGAATGGGTAACTAAGACTACCCTCGAACAACTTCTCAGGAGAATATAGAACAACAGTGTTAGGTACACGGGTACCATTGACAATACCATTGACGGGTAACATTGACAATACTGTCAATGTTCAGTGGTTTTCTTGCAAGACACTTTTTTTTGTGGGAAAGCAAACATAATACGGTATTAATAATTCATGTGTTCATGATTCGCCGGCAATTATTGTATTCATTCTTACTCTACGTCAAATATATTATGCCGGGGAAACCCTATTTTTTGGAGAGTGGAGGACCCTAAAATTTTGAATGTAACCTTCTATAACACATTAAATTTTTAAAACTACACGGAAAAGACTTCTCTTGAAACTTGATATAAAGATAGACAATATTGATTAAGGAATAAGGTTGTTATCTTCTTAAAATCCTTTTAGCTTCTTTTAGACATTTTTTACAATATTGATAAAGAACTTCTGAATAAGGTTAGTGCTCTAAAAATTCTAAAAATGGACTTTCATCAAATGATCTTGAAAAAGAAGTTATTGAAGCTGTAAGAATCATTATTCTGATTTCATTTTGCTTTTAGAAAAAAATCAGTCCATTTATTAGCCACAATTTGTGAGATTATATTAAAAAAGCAAATTTAAAAGTTAAATGTATTTATTAGATAGGTATATATTGTGAAAAAGCCATAGGGTCCTGGTAACCCAGCAATTATCCCAGCCATCTAATGGTATCATAATAATTCACTACCAACCACACATTACATATTACAGAAACAATTAGGCGTACATCAGGGGCTTTTCTCTTCTTAAGCATCTTTAAAAGGTGTTTTTTCTATTTTTTATTTAATTTCAATAGCATGGTGTTCAAAATAACAACCAAATTATTTTCTTTAGCCTTTCTCTTGCTGTGCAATGATAAACCAACCCCAAAACCCCCGAAGATACAAAGAAAAGAACTAAAATAAATCAAAATATAAAAATAAATCACATAGGATATTCTACACCGTATATTCTACCTGTACTTAGGAATATAGGTAGAATTCCCTAGAATCCTTTTTGTTTTGTACTTATCTAATGTTAAACATTGTTATGTATGAATTACATTTGCTTTAAGTGACCTAAAATGCAAAAGCCGTTTTTGCCACCCTTTAATTGGAAAATATTTCTTTTGAGCGTACCAATGTTCTGGGACTTTACATAGTCAGGTAGTGCGTTTCCATTCCAGCTACGTTCTGTTGAAGTTCCTATCATTTTTGTTCCCGAAAATAGAATCACCTTGATTAGAGCTCTAGGTTATTACCTACCGGAAAGTGAGAAAGAAGACGATATTGCTCAAGCTTGAACTTCTGCGGAATTGTACGAATAAGGACCTTTTAATCTTATATCTCAGGGCTGCTGAAACTGGTTGTGAGATGCAGAGCCGTTCCTAGGGTTGGAGGTGCCGGGAAAAATTAATTAAAGCTCTGGTGAGAAGGTAGAGCATAAAAAGTTGTATCAAAACCGACATTGACAGGTATGGTTGACGAAGCAAAGCTATGATTAAAAAAAACGTTAATGAGAATGGTAACGAGATCCATTAATGAGATTGGTAACGAGAAATGGTATCAGAAACGAGATTTGGCGATTTCGAAGAGCGTCTTTCCTGAATAGGAAAGATCGAGTCTCCAGGATGTTAGAATTAAAAGATCACCGTAACGGCTCATGGCCATGACCCATTCAAGCATTCTTCAGCTAAGATAAGATGATGGCTAGAGATAGCTCATCTTTTCGGTGTAAATTGAGGGATATAGCTGGGAAAAGCATTGTCCGCCAGCTGAAACATTTATAAGTAGGGTTTGAAGACGATATTATAATATTCAACACCATTACTGGGGGTAAGGAACTGACAGACCCCATCTACCAGAGCCTTGATAGATAGGTCCACTCTATATAATACAAAGTTGATCCCCTTCAGCCCAGTGCTTAGAAGGAAAAACAAAGAATTAGGTTTCAAAAGTAGGGTTCCACAAACAAAACACGAGTAAAATAAAACGATATTTTTGTCAAATAATATTTTTTTACGGTATTACTCCACAGGAAGTATTAAGCTCTCGATCGAGATAATTGAAATTACCATGTTAACATTTATGAGAAAATTTTTGTGTCTCATTGGCTCTAAGTCCGTTCTTCGATTGACGATTGCTAGTTAGAAAGACGACCTATTAGCTCCTTCTTCGGTATTTAAATGCATTTTCTTTCATCGATTGTCTTCTCTGAATCTCATCAAGCGTAGTTTCACATATCACCGTGGAAAAAGAACACTATCATAGCTTTTGAATTGAATTTGTTAAAAAAAAACATAACTATATAGAAAAATCTACAGTGTTTTACATAAAGCAAAAACAACAAACACTTCAACTTAGTTTCCCCTGTAAGGCTCTATGGACAAAAAAAAAACAGGGGAGAAACATAAAAAAAACTATTACATGCATGATTTTTTTCCCCATCGGGTTAGAAAGAGCTAGCCCGGTCGGGTTCACCGAGCATGGAGCTCACTCTTCCTGCGAAAAAAAATTAAATACAAGAATGAAAAATGGTTTGAGCTTCTAAATGTGATAATTTAGCATACTTTTTTGGATTTCCTCGACCGCTTATTAGCTTGACATCCTAACCCTCTTGAAGTTCTAGGTTTGCGAGTGATTTTTGTGTAATTACCTAGCAACCCGGCGACTGCTAGTTAGAAAGACAACCTACCAGTTGTTATGAGAATGTTCATATATCTTCAAGTGTAGTTTCTTTTTTACGGTATTACTCCAGAGGAAGTATTAAGCTCTCGATCGAGATAATTGAAATTACCATGTTAACATTTATGAGAAAATTTTTGTGTCTCATTGGCTCTAAGTCCGTTCTTCGATTGACGATTGCTAGTTAGAAAGACGACCTATTAGCTCCTTCTTCGGTATTTAAATGCATTTTCTTTCATCGATTGTCTTCTCTGAATCTCATCAAGCGTAGTTTCACATATCACCGTGGAAAAAGAACACTATCATAGCTTTTGAATTGAATTTGTTAAAAAAAAACATAACTATATAGAAAAATCTACAGTGTTTTACATACAGCAAAAACAACAAACACTTCAACTTAGTTTCCCCTGTAAGGCTCTATGGACAAAAAAAAAAACAGGGGAGAAACATAAAAAAAACTATTACATGCATGATTTTTTTCCCCACCGGGTTAGAAAGAGCTAGCCCGGTCGGGTTCACCGAGCATGGAGCTCACTCTTCCTGCAAAAAATAAAATCAAATACAAGAATGAAAAATGGTTTGAGCTTCTAAATGTGATAATTTAGCATACTTTTTTGGATTTCCTCGACCGCTTATTAGCTTGACATCCTAACCCTCTTGAAGTTCTAGGTTTGCGAGTGATTTTTGTGTAATTACCTAGCAACCCGGCGACTGCTAGTTAGAAAGACAACCTACCAGTTGTTATGAGAATGTTCATATATCTTCAAGTGTAGTTTCTTTTGTCTATGGCCTCCCCCAAGGGCCATCAAGTATATTTCCGTTAATCTTGGTGAAAGAAATACCTTTGAAAAGTCGACCCTTAAAGCGGCTCCTAAATCTTATCTTGAAATATTCTTGCGTAACTTTAGGAATGCTTAGCCTTGTATGGAAACATAGTAAAAGTTAAAAAAATGCCTTCCTTATCTATTAGTATATCAGCATAATTTACGAGCGTTAACTGGCAATCCTTATGCTGCGTTGCCGACAAAAGAATTAGAAAGTTCAAAAAGCAAATTTTGACCAAAATTCATGGCCAATATCTAAGACGAAATCAATTTGAATCTGAATTATTATTTCATTTCATAGAAATGAATTATCATTTCTTAAAGAGTGTATTTTTCTTACAGTAAAGCTACTTTTATTCAGCCTCCAATCTATACAATGGCCAGAAAAAGCCCCCTAGCATCACATAGATTTTTGCTCACAAGAGAAATAAGGAGTATGCCAGCTCATAATTACCTTACTGACTGTGCTTGAACTTCATATCATAATGAATTGTAAATAAGGAGTGACGCTGCTCGATGCCAACCGAAACTCTAAGAAAAAGAGTTTTGGAGTTTTGGTATCAATGCACATGTCAAAAAAATTATGCGGATGAAACAATTGATGAGATTCATTAAAGTTTAGTACTACCGGTCAAAAGCTACGAGCATGAGAAAATCTGCGCGATTTCCGAAAAAGGGGAGAAATACCACCTAAAAGTCAAGTGATGTCATTAATTAAAAGTCAAGTCAAAGTCAAAGTCAAGTCATTAATTAAAGTTAATGAAAATCACAAAATCAGTTTCAGTGTATCCCGAGAACCCTATTGTAGAAGTTAAAAGCTTCTATCTGCAAAAGCGAGGAATTTTGAATTTTTGCCAGAATAAAGTCCACAGGTGCGTGTTTATTTGATTGTTTGTTCTTTTTTCTTAGCCCAGGAGGGATCACATCGAACCAATAGACCTGGAATATCAGGAAAGGACTCATTTGAACGGAAATTAAAAGTTCTAGCACCCTTTTTAAATGCCCAAACGGATTGGAGGGCAAATATACTCCCTCCCACCCCTCGTTTTTCCTCAAAGTCGTCCGATCAAAATCTCGAGATAGCGATTTTGCTTAGCATAGTTAAAATGTCCAATAAATATGCCTTTGGGAATAAGATGACCCCCTACAACCCCTGGGAAATGGTCTGTTAGTCATGAAGTTTATCCATTACTTATCTATAGTATTTGAAATTGGGGATGTATACTGACGTAAATTTTCAGTCACTAGTTGCCCAGTAAAAAGATGCATCTCTTTGACCAAACTCCTTGAAGTAAAAAAATCCTACAAAGTATATCTTTATGATTAATTCAAATAATTAAAACAAAATTACAATTCTACCCAACGGAGAGCAGAGCTCAACGTATCAGCTTTATTCGTAAGTAGCTGGAAACCAACACAAATATTCTCAGACAAAAATAAGACAAGTCAAGGAAAAAAGCACAAGACGTAGGAAAAGACACAGCAGAGGCTATCCTAGCGCGAATATAAATCAATCCAAAATTTTGACTAAATTTATCGTTCGCAAGTCCCCGCATCCCGATCAGGAAAAACATACTTTTTCATTTACCAACTATTCTTCGGAGTATTTCAGCCAGTTTTATGCGCAACATAGGGAATTTGGTAGTTGAGTTACTCTATTCTGGTACCGGTACTTAATATCAAAGACAAATAAATCAGATCAGCTATTTTATGTTTTTTTTTTATCCAACACCTAGTTTGAGCATTCAAATATCCTAAATTCAGTGTTTGATAAGTTTGGAGCCAAATAGTTACAAGCAAGCCATGTATTAGGGGAATTCTCTGTTGTCATCACATTTTCAAACCAGCAAGGGTGGACTTATAGTTTTTACCGTCCCTATAGTATAACAGTAAAAAATAAGGCTAAGATATTACCAGGATATCAGCATTTTGATAAGCCATCAATGTAGGTCAGGAATAATAAGGGCACTTGTGTGAATATTACATCCAAACAAGTTTTTCGGGCATGCAAATATGATTTCAGTAATTTTAATCATTTACCTATAATCCCTACATTGTTCGTTTTTTCAAGTAGAATTTTGTGATTTCTCGAATAAAAAACATTTTTCTTATGTCACAAAAAAGGTCGACAACTGATTTTGTCATTGAGAGAATAATTAATCTATTATTTTTATCATTATTGCTGTTTTAATTTTGATGATTTATTACTGTGTCTATTCATATAATTTGGGATAGTTTTGTAGAATGAACGTATTAAATATATGAAGGAATAGAACATAAATTACACATACCATACCTTTTAAATATCTTCATGAATAAACGATAATTCTTATTTCCCATTAAAAAAACGACGGTGTTATAATGGAGTAACTAAGAAAGTAGAAAATAATACAATATATACTAGAGAAACTTACTGTGAAAATTTCAAGCTCCTATCTACAAAAATGTGGAACTTAGTATTTTTTTTCCCCAGAAGACCAATAACAAGTGCGTGCGTATCTATATGTTGTTTTTTTTCCCAGGGGTGATCGTATCGACCAAGTGGTCCTAAAATGTCGCAAGAGGGTTCATTCCAACGGAAATTAAAAGTTCTAGTGCCCTTTTTAAGTTACAAAAAAATTGGAAGGCACCTAGGGCCCCTCCTACGCTCATTTTCCCCAAATTAACGGATCAAAATTTTGAGATAGCCATTTTCTTCAGCATAGTCGAAAAAACATAATAACCATGTCTTTGGGATTGGCTTACTCCCCCAAGGTCCCTGGGGGAGGGACTGCAAGTTGCAAACTTTGACCAGTTTTTACATACAGTAATGGTTATTGGGAAGTGTACAGACCTTTTCGAGGTAATTTTTCTTTTGGGGAAGGGTTGAGGGGAGGGAGCTACGTGGGAGGATCTTCACTTGGAGGAATTAGTCATGGGAGAAGAGAAATTGCAAGAAGGGGAAGCAGGACTTTCTAGCATTATTTAAAAAAACGAAAAAATAAATATGAAAAAGTTTTTTCAACTGAAAGCAAGGACCAGCATTAAAACTTAAAGCGAACAGAGATTATTATGCATATGGGGAGTTCGTCTCCTCCTAAAGACCTCGCTCTTTACGCTAAAGTGTTTTTAGTAATTTCAACTATTTGTTCTACAGCCTTTGTGATTCAGGGGTTATTCTTAAAGAATTGGCACAAAATTTATTTTAAAATTAAAATAAAACCTATTCCACATATGAAAGAGGTTGGCCCCTCCTCAACACCTCGCTCTTTACGGTAAAGTTTAACTCTTTCTCATAACTCTACTTTTTAAAACAATAATAAAAGACTTTAGCGTAAAGAGCGAGGTGTTGAGGAGACGGAATAATTTCGGTTCGTTTTAAGTTTTAATGTCGCTCCTTAATTGCAGTTAAAAGAATTTCTTTTTTTATTTAATTTCTGGACGTTTTCGAATTAATACATGTTTTGATTTTTGGCTCAGCGCACATGAATATTTAAAACGAAATTTGCATATTAATATTTTTTGGCTTTCTTATAGTTTTGATTGGACGATTTTGAAAGAAGGAGTGGGGGAGGAGACCTGGTTGCCCTCTGAATTTTGGTTACTTAAAAATACAACTAGAACTTTCCATTTTTTTCACGAACGTTTTTATTAGTAACAAATATGCGTAACTTACGAATTAACTAACGTAACAAATTTCTATATTTTTATATTTTTATTACGTATAAGAGGGGGTTCCCCGCCTTGTCAATACCTCGCTCTTTACACTAAAGCTTGAATTCAATCCCAGTTCTTTAAAAATGACCCCTGAATCACAAAGGCCTTAGAATAAATAGTTGAAATTACTAAAAAAAAATACTTTGGAGTAAAGAGCAAGGTATTGTGGAGAAGATGAACCCCTTTATATATTTAATATTTTCTGTGCGTTTTAAGTTTTAATGCTGCTCCTTACTTCTAGTTGAAAAAAAATTTCTTATTAATTTTCTCATTGTTTTGGTTTTTTAATAATACTAATGCATCCTGCCCACCTTCATGGAAATTCTCTTCCCTTATGATAAATTCCTTTATGGAAAGACCCTCCTATGTTACCCCCTTCCCCACCCCAACTCTAAAAATTTCCTCGAAAAACGTCTGTACACTTCGCGATGGCCATTACTCCCCCCCCCGAGCCAAAAATCCCCCTGACAGTGTCTGTAGACTTCCCATTAACGATTACCATATGTAAACAATAGTCAAAGTTTGTAAGTTTCAGCCCCTCCCACGGGAAATGTGGGGGATTAATTCGTCCCCAAAGACATAGTTATAAGGTTTTTCGACAATGCTGAACAGAATGGCTATCTCAAAATTTTTATCCGGTGAGTTTGGGCAAAAATGAGCGTGGGAGGGGACCTAGGTACCGTCCGGTTTTTTCGGTCACTTGAAAAGGGTACTAGAACTTTTAATTTTTGTTAGAATGAGCCCTCTCGTGATATTCTTGGACTACTGGGTCGATACGATCACCCCTAAAAAAAACAACAAACAAATAAACACATATCTGTGATCTGTCTTGTGGCAAAAAATACGGAATTCCAAATTTTTGTAGATAGGAGCTTGTAACTTCTACAGTATGGTTGTTGGCTACGCTGAATCTAATGGTGTGGTTTTGGTTAAGATTCTATGACTCTTAGGGGTTTTCCCCTATTTTTGAAAATAAGACAAATTTTCTAAGGCTCGTAACTTTTGATGGGTAAGACTAAACTTGATGAAATCAGCATTAAAATTCCATTCTTTTGATGTAACTATTGGTATCAAAATTCCGTTTTTTATAGTTTCGGTGTATATTGAGTCGGGTCGCTCCTTACTACAGTTCGTTACTTCGAACTGTTGGATACTAGTCTTCTCTTTGAGCTCAATCACTATTATTTATGATCAATTTTGGCTGTATCGTTTTATTTTTGTTTCGATTGTTGCTTTATTAAATTCCAAGTATTTTGAAGTGAAGTTTGACACCATTTTTTTTCACCTTTCTTCAAAATAATGCCAATCTAGTCTTTATAGCTAAGATTTGATTTTAATCTAGATAATATGTTGGTGAGTAACTTCTCACTTTTATAGAATTAGTTTTTGTGACTATCGTTTTTATTTTGAGATCAAGCATTATAAAACAGTGGTATAACGAGTCTGTCAAGCGCCATAGTGGTTTAGAACTATTTCTAGTGATTTTTATATTGCCTAAGAAACGAATTACTAAATCAGCACATAAATTACTAGATTATTGAAGGAAATCACTAAATTAAACAAACAATCACTAAAATACAGTGATTTTTTTTTGTTTTTCATTGAGTGGCAGCCCCACACGAATGTAGCCTCACATTGATCCAATAGCCAAAATATTGTCAACAAGAGAAGAAGAGGCTTTAGAGACTCGTGTAAGATATACTAGGTTTTCACCGTAAGATAACTTACACTCTAAAGGACACGGGGCATGCCTATGAACCCTTTTGCTGGCTAGCCGGATGACTGTCCATTACATTAAGATTAAAGTCACCAAGGATCATAAGGGGCACTCGAAGATCAAACATTATACTTGACACTGTCAGTAGTTTATTTTGTGGAACCATTTCGGTATACGGGGATAAGAATTCCTTTTTTAACCATGCATTTTTTACTATAATTGCAAAGCCATCATATTTTTGTCAAATTCTATATACATAAAAAAAATAGTAATTATTGGTATTAATTTTATTTGCAGATTATTCATTCAAAAAGGTCTCGTATACCACAAAGATATCTATGTATGATTCATGAAGAAAATTTCAACTTGTTCGCTCCTCCAATAACGATTGTTTCAAAACGATATTCTTCGTGCACCAGGACTTTTAGGGACTATTTCATAAGAGTTCAAGTATTTATTCCGAAGGACAAGAACAGAATTGGAAATTTTATTCTTATCACAAACTAGAGGTGCCTCAAAAACATTATCAAAGAAAGTTCTTTCAAATTCCTCTAACCTCGATACAGATGCTCCACGAACCCAATGAACAACATAAATATTTACAATATCAACACGTATCTAACAATATCAACATAATACAATATCAATATCAATATAATACAAAATCAACAATATCAACGATATTACAATATCAAATATTTATCTTACACCCTTCTGCCTTCCCCAAGAAGGATACTGTTCCTTCTGTCTTCCCCATTTGGAATAATGAAAAAAAAAGAAATAGTAGACACTCGTGCTTTTCTTTGCAAAAAAATAATTATAAATCAAACCAAATAAACTTTTGCTCGCAAAAAGTTCATAGTACCCTGCTAGGGGTCATGAAACAAAACATCACACCAAAAAGGAAAGAACAGAGGAAATAAAGTTTCTTCAATTATAAGCACAGTGAAGTTAGATGCAGATAAGAGCCAACATATTAACCGGGGCCCAATCTAATTTCATTTCCTCACCGAACTCGTCAATGTAGCACACCACCAGAGACTGGAGAAATCCAGGCTTAAAATACTTTCTGTTTAAGTTTATTTTTCTTCATTATAAGAGATAACTGAGTATCTTGAACTGATCTGCTAACATCATCTATTAATTATACATTTGACAAGATCAAGCATCTCTCAACATCAGCTTCTTTTCTAAAAGCTAGGCATCTAGGTTTACTGCTTTGCAGAATCGTGAATTTATCATTTACGTTGCAAACCCTGAACATAGTAAATTTTACCTTTTGTTAAATGATCTGAAATTCGTACTTTCAGCAATAGGTCAATGAATTGTGTAAAAATCTTATCTTTTATTGAGCACTTTAACACAACTTTAAGTTGCAATATTATTATTCTGATGTTCAGCATTTTCTAAAATGAACCCTATGTCTGTAAGTAGCCTGAGGCTAGAATTATCAACAGACTTACTCAATGACACGACTCCCACCTCATCTTTTAGTATTGTAATAGTACTATCACGAGTATCACTTGAACATTTAAGTACTGAGTCGAAGAGTATGGGTCATTCAGTTCAACATTAACGCCACCCAGCGTTTGGGGATACTAGTCATTTTTTCAAGCTTTGTAATCGTTTTTCTGTAAGGAACTAAGAATAGACATTTATTACTGCAATAATTTTATCAGCTATACAAACTAAATTAATTATTCTTATTATTAGGCTGAAAAAAAAATTCCAACAAACACTAAAAAGCGTTGAGGCTTTTTATTAACCAAAAATACTATGCAAAAATTTGTACAAAGGATAGACAGAGGCAACTCGTTACGTGTCCTTTCATAATAAAGAAAATGAAAAATAAATTAAATTTCAGTAGCTGTCGCTGAGCAGAGAGGAAAAGAAAGAAAGGAGTAAGAAAGAGAAGAATAAAAAAGAAGAGAAGAGAAAAGCAAACGAAGAAAATATTAACTGACGGAGATAAGGAAGGGATTTACAAACAAAATATAATTAAATCAATAATTCATTCAATCCCCGCTAATTGAGGCGGAAAGGACTGTCTCTTATAATTTCTGTTTATGTATATAAGTGATAGTGATTCACTTGCTATATTCAAATAGTGATTCAATAAGCTTATATTTATATATATTGATAGTGATTCAAATAGCTTATATTTGTTGGCGATCTGGGGAGGTTGATATCCCAAACTGAGTTTTGAAAAAGAAGCTTATGCCTAGGTCTTGACAAATGGCTATGCTTATTTTCAACCGAAATTTCCATGCTGTGGAAAAAATGAGCTCTTTGTTGGATGTTTGAAAACCATATACCCAAACCAAGGTGAAAAATTTGTTGCAAATCAAGAATATTGAGAAATAAAAAAGATGTTTTAGTTCAGATAATTATTCTGTCTTGCTAGGGTGTGTTAAAACATGGTCGAGGATTCTTATTGATTTGTTTTGAACAATTTGGAGCCCTCGTAGATGCGAAGGGAAAGTCAACAACCAAACGTTCATGCAATATTAAAAATAGCCCTCGCCGAAAAAAGCCCTGTTTTGAGTTTTATTTACTCTTTTGAGTATTCGGTGAATCTTTCAGCGCAGAAAAATAAATCTTTGCACCCTAAAATTGATGGTTTAAATGCATTTCAGGAGCAAACACTGGGTTTTCAAAAATACATAAAAAACTCAAAAACTCATAAAGATTCTGGGTCTGTTTTAGGGAAAAGAGCCTACCTTTCTTCGATGATATCAGTGTAGTATCTTATCTACTGCATAATCATTGCCCTTCACCAGTTTTCACAATATTGAAAATAGCCCTTCACCAGTTTCCACAATATTGAAAATAGCCCTTCGCCAGTTCTCATAATATTGAAAATAGCGCTTCGTGAGTTCCTACTCTAGTCACTTACCTATACTATTTGTTCTGGGTCCTAGAAAATATGCTTACTATCTCATGTCTATTTTCTAATTTTTGGCTACTTAGTCTTTGTACTTCATCTTGAATATTTTTCAACAGTTAATAAAAATCTACTGGTCACTTGCTATGGAATCTTGAATTAACTTGTGTATGACTACAGAATATAAACAATATATTGTAAAACTCGGTAAAAAAAAAAGGCTTGTACGTAGGGAGTCGATCGATATCAAACAGTTCGTGGTAACGAACTGTAGTAAGGAGCGACCCGGCTCAATAGTAACCAAAACTCTAAAAAATTGAATTTTGATACCAATAGCTATATCAAAAGAATCGCATTTCAATGCTGGTTTTAAATATATAAGTTTCATCAAGTTTAGTCTTACCCATCAAAAGTTACGAGCCTGAGAAAATTTGCGTTATTTTAGAAAATAGGGGGAAACGCCCCTTAAAAGTCAGAGAATCTTAACGAAAATCACGCCATCAGATTCAGCGTATCAGAGAACCCTATTGTAGAAGTTTCGAGCTCCTATCTACAAAAATGTGGAATTTTGCATTTTTTGCCAGAAGGCAGATCACGGATGCGTGTTTATTTGTTTTTTTGTTTTTTTTTTTTTTTTTTCCCAGGGGTGATCGTATCGACCCAGTTGTCCTAGAATGTTGCAAGAGGGCTCATTCTAACGGAAATGAAAAGTTCTAGTGCCCTTTTTAAGTGACCAAAAAAATTGGAGGGCACCTAGGCCCCCTCCCACGCTAATTATTTTCCCAAAGTCAACGGATCAAAATTCTGAGATAGCCATTTTATTCAGCGTAGTCGAAAAACCTTATAACTATGTCTTTGGGGACGACTTACTCCCCCACAGTCCCCGTGGGAGGGGCAACAAGTTACAAACTTTGACCTGTGCTTACATATAGTAATGGTTATTGGGAAGTATACAGGCGTTTTCAGGAGGATTTTATTGGTCTGGGGGAGGAGTTGAGAAGAGGGGGATATGCTGGGGGAACTTTCCTTCGAGAATTTGTAATGGGAGAAGAAAATTTCCATGAAGGGAGAGCAGGATTTACTAGCATTATTAAAAAAAAAAAAATTAAAAAATAAAAGTGAAAAAGCTTTTTCAGCTGGAAGTAAGGAACAGCAATAAAACTTAAAACAAACAGAAATTATTACCCATATGAGGGGCTCACCTCCTTCTAATACCTCGCTCTTTACGCTAAAGTATTTTCGGTAATTTCAACTACTTATTCTACGGCTTTTGTGATTCAGGGGGTCATTCTTAATGAATTGGGATAAAATTTAAGCTTTAGTGTAAAGAGCGAGGTACTGACGATGGGGCGAATCCCCTCATATATGTAATAAAAACATGAGAATACAAAAGTTCTTTACGTAACCTAATTTATAAGTTACGTAAATCTTTTACCAATAAAAAGATTCGTAAAAAATTAAAAGTTCTAGTTGCCTTTTTAATTAACCAAAAAATCGGGGGGCAACTAGGCTTCGTCCCCCGCTCTTTTTTTCTCAAAATCATTCGATCAAAATTATGAGAAAGCCATTGAGCCAAAAAAAAAAAATATGCAAATTTCGTTTTGATTATTCCCCTGCGGAGAGCCAAAATCAAAACATGCATTGATTCAAAAACGTTCAGAAATTAAATAAAAAAAACAAGTTTTTTCAACTGAAAGTAAGGAGTGACATCAAAACTTAAAACGCACAGAAATTACTTCGTATATGAAAGAGGCTGCTTCCTCATCAACGCCCCGCTCTTTACGCTAAAGTTTTTTACTGTTTTAGAAAGAAGAATTGAGAGAAAGAGTCAAACTTTAGCGTAAAGAGCGGGGCGTTGATGAGGAAGCAGCCTCTTTCATATACGAAGTAATTTCTGTGCGTTTTAAGTTTTGATGTCACTCCTTACTTTCAGTTGAAAAAACTTGTTTTTTTTATTTAATAAATAAAAAGGCCTGGTAATTTTTTTAGTAGCAAAGAAATAAAGCAATGTTGCTCAAATATTATAAGTTCTGGGTCATACATCTTATTTCAGATCTACTTTACAATTCTTTTCTTAATCCCTGCACTTAATTTTGGATATTATTTAATACTTGATAAAATCGGATGGACAGCTTTTGTGGGATTTTTAGTTGCTTTGTGTATGCTTAAAGAATGTAAATAATGTAATATAACTGATGTTCGCCTACTTTGGTCACTGATTTTTTTTTGTAATGTAGCTGATATTCACCTATTTTGGATTCAACTTGGAGAAAACAAGAATAGGATGGCTTTTAGGGAGGGGACCCATTTTCATAATAAATAGAAAAAGGGTTACTAACTTCTACTTTGTGACAGAACACAGAAAGGGGTGAAAATGTTCCCATATGTAAATGTCAGACTGGGTGCACATGTGGCTACCAAAATTTGTCCTTACCCTAAACCATAACTATCTACAACTATAAATGATCTAAATTTAAAAACAAACTATTACCATTATTAACATTTATTTATACAAATCAAAGAGCCCTGAGACAAAATACAAGACTAATCATTTTCATAACTCACACTACAATACGTAAATAACCCTTTTGTCCGTTGGGTCATAAATCAGGTACTTCAACAGCAACATTAATCATGTCGCTTGAAAAATATATCTTTATTATACTTATTTGTATGGCACCGAAATTTCAACTAAATATCAATTGATACGCCAGCAAATGGTTCTTTTAATCAATAGACAACGATCCGTTTTAATTCATCTCTTGCTCGTTCAGTGAATATGCACAGGTCTTTATGCTCTGTCTCACCATGCAACTTCAAAGAGACTCGGTGTAATACAACTTCCATTTTAGAAAATCTGTGATCATCCCAAATCTAAAATAGAAAAAAAAGAAACAAAGGGACGAAAAAAAATGTTATTAATTTGACTTTTTATATTGAAGTCAATATTTTCCAGGGCATTTTTTTTTTTTTTTTAAAGTTTGATTGAACTTAGTATGTTTCTTAAACGCTTTTATGGAGAATCGGTGTAATACAACTTCCATTTTAGAAAATCTGTAATCATCCCAAATCTAAAATAGAAAAAAAAACAAAGGGACGAGAAAAAAAGTTGCGAATTTGACTTTTTAACATTGAAGTCAATATTCTCCTGGGTATTTTTTTTATGAGAGTTTGATTTAACTTAGTATGTTTCTTAAACGCTTTTATGAAAAATCAGTGCAATACAACCATTTTAGAACATTTGCGATCATCCCAATTCTGAAATGGAAAAAAAGAAATAAAGGGGCAAAAAAGTCTTGCAAATTTGTGTTTTTGACATTGAATTTAATATTCTCCAGGGCATTTTTATAACAGTTAAATTAACTTAGTACGTTAATTAAATTTTTTATTGACGCTCGGTGTAATGCAACTTCCATTTTAGAAAATTTATGATCATTGCAAATCTAAAATAGAAAAAAAACATGAGAAGAGGAAAGTTGAGAATTCACAATTTTAACATTTAATCCAATTTGATATTCTTAAGGGCATATTACATTTAGTTTGGTCCGTTTATTAGGTCATTTAATTGAACTTACAATTAATCCTGCCAACTATCACCCCGTATCTCTTTCATGACTGTTTAGTAAAATTTTTGAAAAAGATATGATTCCTTGAGTTCAGGAATTTATCAATTCTAAATATATTTTTTTTTCATCAAATTTACTTGAGTTTTAAGGCAAACCATTCAACTGAGCATGCTTGTTCAACTTTCTTGAATTTCCACATTCAGATCTCGACGGTGCTCTTTTTCTCGATGTACAAAAAGCATTCGATTTATCACAACACAAGATTTTTCTTCAGAAATCGTTCATATGGGTATGACAGTGAGTGCTCATTCTTGATTTCTTTTATATCTGTCTGGTCAGGTCATCTGTGTTGATCTGCTCTTTTAAACTCTGAAATAGAGTTTGGAGTTACACAAGGATCTGGCTTTAAGTCGATCCTCTTTTTTCTGTTAATAATCGTAATGAAACGGTTAAAAATAAAATATCTACGATTTTCTGTCGTCTTCGTCAACCAGCATCTGCCACTAGCTGTTGCATTTCTAGGAGCAATTTATATGATCATTTTGTACAGGCTGGCTCAGTCTTACGTTTTGTATTGTCCAGTTATTGGATGTCAACCTTTCCCTCAACATCGATGCCACTTTCAAAACTTTCTGATAAAGCAAGAGCTATTGTTCAGGAAACTAACCGTTCTCAAGTTAAGCTCTTACTTGATTTGAAATCTCTTCGCTTTTTGTTTGGTACTGCTTTCACTTTTTTACAGTTGCATCGCAACCTTTCAATTGACATATGTAATAATATGTTTTCCATTTTTGGTCCGTCGACTTCTCATCTCCACGCTTCCAGAAACTTACTGATTCCTCATACTCCATGATTGCGGTTTGACTTAAATCTCCTGATAGCTTGTAACATGATCTAGAACAAGCTTCCAGAGTCTGCACGAAGGTGCCACTCGTTTCGTATCTTCAATAAGAATGTTAGTAATCTTCCAGCCCATACTTGAGTTTTTTCTTTTTTTTCTGTTTTTTTTTCAGTTCCTCTGGATTTGATGTCTCTAGAGGGAATTCGGATGTTTATTTGAGCTGATTAAATTATTGACTAATACCCCCACCTAGCTCATGATTTTGAGGATTTTTTACGAGAGCTAAAGGATTATTTTCATATTTTGTTGGTATTTTTTCTTCTTTGTTCTTTCCTAGTCATGGAGCCTTACGAGAGAGACTATATTAAAGTGTATGTTTTGTTCTCGCAAATTTATCGATTGATAAAAAAAATTTAAAAGTCAGAACTTAGTCTGTTTATAAGATCTTATGTCAAATCCTCAGAAAGTTTCCAAAAACTCCAGAAAAGTCTAAAGAAAGTTTTCAAAAAGTCTTATAAAATTCCCAGTCGAACGCATCGTATATACCGTACACAAGTAGTATAGTTTTTTTTCTAGCTTAGGTGGCAAATCAACTAAAGAATTTTCTTCATGTAAGTACTGCTAGAAATCCAGGGTAAGCTTTTAGGTAGTATAAAATAAGTCTTCTTTCGTGGAACATAAGAGCTCCGAAGCATATTGGGCGAGAAACATAAATGCCAACCTCGAGACAAGAGTGTCGCCTATGATCCTGCTTAGGGTGGTGGTACCCTCCTTCTCGAGCACAAAGAGGCAAGGCAGTATTGTAAACATTTAATTTGACTTATAGTGGACGTCAATGAAGCTTAAAATGAGGCCGCCCTGGTTATCTTAGAGAAGTAGCAAATATTGCTGAGAAGGCTAAGAGTATCACTTGAAAAACAGAGACTACCCTAGGAATCCAAGATGAGGCAAAGGAATGGTAAATACAATTAAGGTACCTATAAAAATCCTTCCCAATGAAAGAGTTGAACACTCAATTGAAACTCGCAACCAAATCAGGATTAGCATGTCAAACAAAGTTCAAGCAACCAGGGGAACGACCCTGTACCTTAGATAACTTTTAAATGTCAGTTCTACTTTCAGAAATATTTTCCCTGCTTTCTGGTTGTGTGTATGAATAATGTGGTAAAATTAATGGTATCACAAGTAGTGTCCTATTCAAAGGTTAGGAAAAAGACACATACAAGCGAAAGTTTAATTCATATTTTAATGATGCTCATTAATTTATATTTAGGATGTCAAAAGGTTATAGCCCTTGAAGCATCCATTCCCTTGTCATAAAAACATGACGAAACAATTTTTTGCAAGTATCTGAAGAACGTTATTAGCCTCATTTACTTCCTAGCTAAGAGGCAGCTCCAGGAATTTAAACACTGTCAAAAATAACATAAATGCTTAAGCTATTCTTTTAAATGTAATTTATATATATATATATATATATATATATATATATATATATATATATATATATATATATATATATATATATATATATATATATATATATATATATATATATATATAGGGTTGGGAAGAGGGGTTGCAAAATTTTTATTTTATGCATCAAAATTTGTTAATGTCCATTTTGGTTTTTTTTTTAAGAGTAAAACAAAAATTCCCTGGAGGTTTCAAACCAGGTAACCTCCTCCCCCTGGATATAGTCTTGATAATATATATATATATATATATATATATATATATATATATATATATATATATATATATATATATATATATATATATATATATATATATATATATATATATGCTTAACCATAAGCTTCCCTTAACCTTAACTTCTGGGAAGCTTAACCATAAGCTTCCCAGCCTCCTTTAAGCTTCCCTTAACTTCCGAATTTCAGATGGTAAGAAAGGCGGGAAAACGCGCTAGTGAATAAAATCGTAATTAAAAAGAATGAATTCTAAAAATTTGTGATTCCAGTTATAATTGGCATAAAATGTTTTGCAAAAGTGCGCTATGTGGTGTAATTTGCATCACCTGAATCTAGCCTAATAAAAATAGTGATTGACATAGGTAGCTCTGTTTATTCTCAAAAATCCGAAATAAAACAAGTTAAGTCTCCTCTTGTTAATGTGAGTCCCATATTCAAGTGTACCAGACAGCACAGAGCCAATCCTTCATGAATGCCACTCGAAAGCGGCTTTAGCAAACTTGCCCCAAAAGTGATTTCTTTGGCCTTGCATATTCTTACAATACTTCTGTCTCAAAAACCGAATGAAGAATTTAAAGGATACACAAGAAAACATACTCATACCACTTTGTGCTGTAGTAGACATAAACCCTGTGCAAAGCACTGATCAAAGATAGTGAGCGCATGTAATCCCTTGTTTTGTCAAATAGAATATGTGGATAGTTTCCCTCTCCTTTAAGCCAAAAATTTTCCCTCACCCTAAAAATCACACCATGAAATTTTTAATTATTGAATTATTTATATAAAATAAAAATTTAATAAAAATTTAAAATTTAAATATTGAATTATAAATTTTAAATTTAAATAAATTTAATTTAAATTAATATTAAATTTAAATTTAAATAAAAATTTAAATATTGAATTATAATATTTAATTCACGCCATGATTAAGCTGACTGTTGAAGTTTCTTACCTTTTCATCAGCATGATTTGCATTTTCCGGGTCAGATCCTTCCGTCGTATGTACTCGTTTAACGAGCCTAGAAAATATACAGAAAATTAGGCTGAAACAATTAAAAACGGATAGGAAAATGAGAAAATTAGTTTTACTCGTTTTTGTGATTATTTTATGCTCGAAGTACCAAGGAAATCAAAATAAAACATCCTTTGCCCTTAGACTCTTGTTAGTTCCAATTATATCTGAGCTTTTCCCAGTTGGGTATTTGAGACAGAACTTAAAATCCAACTTTGAAGGGCAATATGTCTTTCACGCTCAAATGGTTTTTCTCCTGAATAGCCCTTCAATGCCCAAGAAGAATTGCCCAAATGGGAAAATGCTCTCTTGTAGATTTTACTTTCAAGTGACTTTTTTTTTTCCTCCTGCGTGTATTCTCTTCCTTGGTACTTAATCCACTTTAACATCATTTGTTGCACTATAGTATAAAACACGTTTTATGTGCATGGTACTAAAACCAGAAAAGTCGTTTCGAACAGGCTTAATCATAAAGATCAAATTTTTAGCACAAAATTCATGGGGAAGGGTATTTCTTTTGGAAAGGCTGTGGGGAGGGGGGTGTAAAAAAACTTGAGTAATATATCCAAAAATTGTTTATATGCGTTTTTGTTACATTTTTACGAATCGGGCAAGCATTTGGGGGATGGGGCTCAAAACCCCTGCCCCCTGGATATGGCCTTAGTTCCACTTAGCTAAGTCAAACAGGTTTTATTTTCACTGTCCTTCGCACTTTTAACTAAAATCGGTCTTTATTTAGCTAAAAACATTGCAATCTTACACGATACTTTCATCACTTTAACAATAGAAGCATTGGTGTCAATTTGCGAAATTTCAAGGGTGGAGGGGGGGGGATTTCAAAATGTATTTATCAAATCTATAGGGATTACTAAATTCGTCACTTTTTCAACTTTTCCCCAAAAAAAGGTATTATTCATTGGATTTTTCACCCAAAAAAGGCATTATCCACTTAAAATATCCCACAAAAAGTTTTTTTTTAATCTATATAAGGGGACACATGCAAGGTCGTATTCAGTATTTTTGTTAGGGTTGGGGGGGTGGAGTTATTGTTTTTTTCGTGGGGGGGTTACAAAAAAACTTTTAAAAATGTATCCAGAATTTCCTATGTTTTTTCCAGTCAGAAAAAATTCGAGGCGAAAGATATAAGCTGGTAACTCTTCTTCGTGGATATGGCCTTGAGCACATGCCCCTACCCTAATCGACGCCATTGTAGAAAAGTGCCCTCTTCATTTGCAGCCAGAATTACAGTTACAACTTCTGCTAACTAAGGAAGTTGTTGCGATACACGGATTACAAGTTACAATCCCTAATTTTTATGGCACTTGGTATTTACCGAGTGACATGCAGCGATCGCAATTTCTGTCGGTCTGTCTGTCCCGGTTTTGCTAGTCTGAGCACTTCCAGGTAAGCTAGGACGATGAAATTTGACAGGTGTATCAGGGACCAGATATGATTGAATTAGAAATAGTCATTTCCCCGATTCAACTATATGGAGGGGGAGAGTGGGGAGCCGTTAATTCGGAAAAATTAGAAAAAATGAGGTATTTTCAACTTACGAACGGGTAATCGGATCTAAATGAAATTTGATATTTAGAAGGATATCGTGTCCCAGAGCTCTCATTTCAAATCCTGACCAAATCCGGTGACATTGGGAGAAGCTGGAGGAGTAAACCAGAAATCTTGGAAAACACTTGGAGTGGAGAGACCGTGATGATACTTGGTGGGAAGAATAAACACAAGTCCTAGATACGTTATTGACATAATCAGACCGGATTGGCTCTCTTTGGGAGAGTTGGGGGGAGGGTAATTCGGAAAAAAAATAGAAAAAATGGGGTATTTTTAACTTACGAACAGATGATCAGATCTAAATGAAATTTGATATTTAGAAGGACTTCGTGTCTCAGAGCTGTTATTTTAAATCCCGATTGGATTTGATTACATCGGGGAAAGTTGATGGGGGAAACACGAAATCTTGCAAAACACTTAACAGTGCAGAGATCGGATGAAACTTGGCGGGAAAATAAGCACATATCCTAGATACGTTATTGACATAACCGGACTGGAGTTTTTGGGGCAATTGGGAGGATTTGCTAGTTTGGAAACTTCCAGATAAGCTAGGACTATGAAAGTTGGCAGATGTATAAGGGACCAGACCAGATTAAATTAGAAATATTCTCTTCCCGATTCGACCATCTGGGCGGGGGGGAGCGAGCGGACAAAATAGTTGAGAAGAATTTTATTTGCCGATGAAGCAAATGATTGTTCTTCTCAAGTATGGCTTGTGGTCTAGGGGTATGATTCTCGCTTAGGGTGCAAGAGGTTCCAGGTCCGAATCCTGGACCACCCCAATTTTTACATGGAGAAGATCCGAAACTAGATACGTGATCAATATAGCGATCGATGAAAGTTGGTAGGCGTATCAGGAACCCGACCAGATTAAATTAGAAATATTCGCTTCCCCGATTTGACCATCTGGGGGGAGTGCAAGGATGGTTAATTCGGAAAAATTAGAAAAAATGAAGTATTTTTAACTTACAAACAGGTTATCGGATCTTGATAAAATTTGATATTTGGGATGACCTCGTGTCTCAGAGCTCTTATTTTAAATTCCGACCGGATCTTGTGACATTATGGGGAGCTGGAGGGGGAACCAGAAATCTTCGAAAATGCTTAGAGTGGAGAAATCGTAATGAAACTTGGTGGGAAGAAGCTATTGGCTCTTCCAACCTCGTCACAAGTGCCATATGAGCTCTTGGCTCTTGTTGAGTAGCTATTTTCTAATATGAGTTCAATAAAGATACCCCTTGCTATTAACTGTATTTTTGTCGCAACCAATTCGTTTTGGCATTGAAATTCATTCATTGACGATAATCAAGACATAATGACAGTGGCTTGCACCTCAAGGCAGTTCTGTTTTATTTGATCAATAAGCACATGGGAAATGGTTTGATGGTAATTTATGCTATCAGAGGGGACAGGAAATTGCCAATCGAAATTTCCTTTTTCAGGTAGATTAGGTGGCTTGTAGGCAGGGTTGCCGGTCGATGGAAAAAAAACTACTAGATTTTAGTGATTTTGTAGTTGGTTTACTGATTTCCTTCAATAATCTAGCGATTTATGTGCTGATCTAGTGATTTTTAACTTTAAACAATATAAAAAATTAATTGGGGCTGAAGTTGGGAGGAAATATAGAGCCTATCGATAGTATTGAACCGATCGAGTCTTTCAGTTTCCAATTGATAGCATTTTGGCCCTAATTGGGCTATTTTGTTCAATAATGCCAGAAACCGGAACTTTTCTGTAGCACAATTTCATTTGTTCCTTGAAAAGGACACTGAAAATTTAGATTTTAGTTTAACCTTTTTATTATTTGTTTAATGACAGTCAAGGAAGAAAATTGTTATCTACTTAAGTATGTGGTCAATTGTCCTCTTTACTCAAACATTAAAGGAGATTACTTCAAAAAATCGTCCGGCCGAAGTTCTTTTTAGTGTTATCAAAGATGTACGAAGAATTGACACAGGTAATCCTTTTATGTGTTTTGATTTATCCTGTCTCAACATTTTGCCTTTACAATAATAAAAAGTGAAAAAAGGTAAGAAATACAGTTCCAAATCACAAAGAAATATAGAAAGGAGAAATTATCCTCAGGAAATAAGTCCCCAAGCAATATTTCACTACGAAAAAACATTCATTGGCAGCGTTGAGTGTATATTCAACCTCATCGCCCTCTGCCATATGTGTGTGGTACTTGAATAATATGCCCCCTACTCCTCAAGTTGCTCATGCATTGGCACACTGTAAACCGGTTTCTTTCGCTAGTTTCTTTCAACTTAGTATGAAAAAAGACAAAGGAAAGTGACAGAATAGATGGGAAATATATAATTTGGGCTATAGATTTGCACAGTTTTAAAAGTATTTGGACAGTGTGAAATAAGAAAACAACTCTTAATTCATAATATCAGAATAATTGCAGCTTATACATTTTGCATACAGACCAGCTGTACTTCACCCTTACCCCCACCCCCTAATGTGCAAACGTATAGCTCAAATTTGTTTATAAAGTGTTATTTTTCTATCATGATTAGGCATATTTTATTAGGATTAACCTAACTTCACATCTTGAGCGTTAGGGAATATATTATACAAGTACCGTGTGTCTCTATCAAGAAAATTTGGCTCGAAATAAGGTAGTGGTAATGGAGGGCTAGTCCACTTCCACCACCGGGTGTATATTTCAGAGTGCCACGCATACCACACGGCCAATACGTGTAACGCAAAGTTCCGCAACGCCTGGCACAGTTTTCCCACGCTTGACAAGCATCATCAAATTTACATAATTTCAGAAAGTGTGCAATCCCTTGTTGAAAATGAACTCTTGTTGAAAATGTATTGACGATAAATAGATATTAATAAAAACACTGCTATTTTCTATTCCGGCGAACATTTTTTCAGTAACTTAGTTGTGGCTTAAGACACGCTAAAAATTCCAATGTCATTGTTCCTTTCTCATGGTTGTCGAGTTAATGGGAATCATAAGCCTGCATATTGATAATTAAATGGCAACTCCGAAAATAGGTATGTAGGACGAAGTCATTGTTGCGTAGAAAGTTATTCGTTTACTTTATGGGCATCGTAGCAACCATTTTAGACTTAGTTTCCCGAAGGTAAATTTGATGTAACTTCCACTGGTTGGCCATAATTCTATTTTAGAGTTGGCCAGCTCTTTCCAGGAAAAGCGGGGCCCGGCACACAAAATCATGGCTATCGAAAATCAGCTTCAAAAAAATGCTCACTGCAAAAACTCGTCCCAGGTCAATGCAGCACCGAACCATCTTAACTTCTTGAGTGTATTTACCTCAAGGGTCTCAATACCTTAAAGCCGTCACCATTGCGTGTTCATGAAACTGTCGGTTATGAACAGACACGCACCTCTTCTTCGTATATTTTTCTCTCTTATATCTTTATATAGTCCAATTAGATAGTCAAATTTATTATATTTTCAATGCCAATGTTTCGGCTTTTTTTAATGTTAGCCCTCGAAACGCCTCCCTCAAACCCATAAAAATGTTTCAGCACATTTAGCTGATTTTCGATTCCAAATAATAATTTTACATCATCGAGAATCAAGCAATTTGTGGTAATGAACTTTAAGTAAAGAGCGACTCAGTCAAATAATAACCAAAACTTGAAAAAAAAGGAATTTTGATGCCAATTAATATATATAAGTAGATTAAGCCTTTTATTTTGATAAAACAGAAAAAAGGTTTCTTCAACTACAAGTAATAAGTAACAGTAAAACTTAAAACGAACAGAAGCTATTACTCATATGAGGGACCTGCTTCTTCCTCAGCTTTTGTTCTTTGCGCCAAAGTGTTAAAATTCATTAAAAATAATTCTCGTTCAAACTCTAAGCCCTTTCTATTTCAGGAGTGCTTCTTACAGAATTGATACAAAAAGTCTAGCTTTGACGTAAAGAGCGAGGAATGACGAAGAGGGAGCACCCCTCATACACAGAAAGGTTTAATATTGCTCCTTACTTTCAATTGGAAAAAAACTTGTTTTTTTTTAATGTTTAATTTCTGCCCGTCTTTAAAATTATGCCAGACAATCCGCCTCCCCCAACTGAATTCCCCCGGAAGCTTTCCTCCCTTTGGAAAATCCCTTTCCCACCCAGAATTTCCCCATGGGGAAATGAGACCAACCAAGTAAATATTTATAAATTCAACATTTCCTTCGCAATTTAGCTGACACAGAAGACTGCCACCTTCGTTAGAAATTTATTTTACATTTAGGCAAGATTAAAGAAGAAAAAATTTACATCAAGACTTGGAATGAACTTTGTCATTGAACTCTCTCTGAAAAAAAAGTAGTGACGGAAGTTCATTATTTTGCAAATAACCCGAAAGTTAATTATTTTTTTGGATAAATATGTTAGTTTCAAGTATAATACTTCAGTATTTCTGACGATCGCTGCATATGTGATGGAAATATTTAGACTTTTATACCTGTTTTCGCTGTCTAAATAAATGGATTTATTCCCATTTGAACGTTTATTTTGTAAGATTTCACTTTCGTAAAACACGGATTTTTAAAGGTTATCAAAAGTCAGGGCCCTCTAGAAGGAGTGGTGCTGGGTACTACTAAATACCCTCCCGGGACATACTTTAGTCTGTAGACCCATCCCTGAAAGTTTTATTTTCCTAACCTAACCCCTTTCCAAGATAGCAAAAACTAGCTAACCTAGAATTTTACAATATTACATTTTTATCATACTCAGGTATATTTCGTTAGGATTGAGCGTCAGAGAAGCATATTAGAAGAACATTAGGCAGGATGTTTACCATACAAGTACAGAATTTTGTTTTTGTATTTAATAACAGTTAAAGGCCAACAGGCGGAAGGGAATATATAGGTAAAAATTGAAAAGTGACTTGAAAAGTGAAAGGGAAACAACTTCCTTTTTGAACCAACTTTGACATCTTATTTGCCAAAAAGTTACCTGACTGCGAAAGCCAGACTGACTTTTTTACGTATTAAATATAAAAACAAGTTTTTTTTAACTGGAAGTGAGGAGCGACTTTAAAACTTAAAACGAACAGAAATTATTCTGCATATGAAAAGGGCTGTCCCCTCCTCAATGCCCCGCTCTTTACGCTAAAGCTTGGCACTTTCTCACACCTCTACTTTATAAAACAATAAAAAAAATTAGTGTAAAGAGCGGGGCGTTGAGGATGGGAGAGAAAAAATCCCCCCTGAAAACGTCTGTATGCTTAACAATAACAAAAACAATGGGCAAAGTCCGTAACTTGCAGCCCTTATCCTGGGGACTCTGGGGGATCAAGTCGTCCTCAAAGACTATTAAGTATTTTGACTATGTTGAACAAAATGGCTATCTCGGTGACTTTTTGATCCGGTGACTTCGGGAAAAAATGAGCGAGGTAGGGAGCCTATTTACCCTTCAATTTTTTTGTTCACTTGAAAAATGCACTAGAACTTTTAATTTCCGTTGGAATGAGCCCTCTCGTGAAATTCTAGGACCACTGCGTCGATACGATCACCCCTGGGGAAAAGTAACACAAAACAAATAAACATGCATCCGTGATCTTTCTTTCGTGATCTTTTCAAAAAATACAAAATTCCACATTTCCGCAGATAGGAGCTTGAAACCTCTACAGTGGGGTTCTCTGATACGCTAAATCTGATGGTGCAATTTTCATTAAAATTCTATGACTTTTATGGGGTGTTTCTGCCTTATTTCAAAAGTAAGGCTAAACTTGATGAAACTTATATATTTAAAATCAACATAAAAATAAGGTTCTTTTGATATATCTATTGGTATCAAAATTCCGATTTTAGAGTTTCGTTTACTATTGAGCCGGGTCGCTACTTACTTACATTTCGTTACCATGCATTGTTTGAAACTTTTTTAGAGTGTAAATAAATTTCAAGTTTTTTGGAATGCAGTTCCTGTGTTTCTCCCCTCGAGTGTACAAGGATGCCCTAGATACTCCCCTTAAGATCAATTGAAACTAGTACCCTACAAAAACTTAAAGGTAATTCGGATTTTTTTACGCGTGTCCTTAGTCTGACCGTAAAGCGGTTTACACCATAAGATGGCACCGGTATAATATGCAAATGTTAACTTCTTGCCTGTGTCTCTCCAAGTAAAGACCAAATGTCAAGAGAAAAATACGTTTAGACCCCACAAGGTAACAGCCAACTATAAAAGCGTAACGTAATACGTACTTAATAACTAAAAACATTTACCAAAATCCGAGAAAATTGAACATGGCTAAAAAGCCCTTTGTTGAAACAAAAATCACTGGAAATAGGAACAGATCACTACTAGTGACACTTGAACAAATGACCAGATTTACAAAAAAGTATCATCGTTTGTGTCAACTATATTTTGAAACTAGATCAAAAGTCATGCCAATAAAGCGTGATTAGGGTGAGTATGAATAAACACGAGTCTTAAGTCACTTGAACCTTGCTAATTCATTTCCCATATCAGCATGGAAAATTAAGACTTACAAGTCAATTATAGCAATAGCTATGCCTTATTTATTACAATTATTCAGTAAAGATCCATGGGGTAATTAATCAATATTATTATTCAGTTATATTTATTATTTGTTCAATTAAATTTATTATATTTATTCAATTATATTATTATAATTATTCAATAAAGATCCGTGATTAATGAAATAGTTTTATAAAGAGAGAGAAAAATCAATTTAAGGCACCATTTTAGACTGAACACTCATTTGCATGAGGCAAAATTTCCAAATGTTTTAATTTTTGGCTTGATTAAAATTAAAAATGATACTTTTCAAGTAATTCTTAATTTACTCTATGACAGATACCAATTTGGAACCCGTTGGGTAGACATTCTCAAAGCATTACAATATTTAAGCTATATATAGTTATTATTCATAACAAACATAAAAGTAGAGCCATTATTTTTCAAAATATGTACAATTTCTTAAAAACCCTCATCACTCCACACACATAAGAATTTACTCAACGATACCAGCGTTAAAACACGTAACCACGCAGCATGGTATGATTACAGACCATTGGTGACTTCACAATTTTTTTTTTGTAAAGCCAACAATGATCGGAGAGTCATGAAAAAGATATTTATTATGCCACAGTTTTTATAATAATTAATTTATTTCTCTTGGAAAAACAAACACTACTCACCAAGTACAAGGGGAATGACCTTCGCTCGGTGAAAAGAAAGGCCATTGTAATTTAAGACAGTTAGAATTGTCCTCAAAACAATCTAATTTGTGAATTATCTTGAATATGGAGTTGTTGTATGCAGATTCGATTATTTCAGGTCCGAACGTTTCATAATTGTAATGTCGCTATTCACTCACTCATGCAACAAACCGTCAACCTTCAGATTTCCGGTTATTTCCGGGGGTTAAGTCTCTAAGTTCGGTCAGCACACGAATTGCGAAAAATATGTTAAGATAGCTGGAGGAGATGCACACTTTCCCGAAGTCATGATTTTCTCCAATTTGTTAAGGGTCCTCAAAACAATCTAATTTGTGAATTATCTTGAATATGGAGTTGTTGTATGCAGATTCGATTATTTCAGGTCCGAACGTTTTAATAATTGTAATGTCGCTAATCACTCACTCATGCAACAAACCGTCAACCTTCAGATTTCCGGTTATTTCCGGGGGTTAAGTCTCTAAGTTCGGTCAGCACACGAATTGCGAAAAATATGTTAAGATAGCTGGAGGAGATGCGCAGTTTCCCGAAGTCATGATTTTCTCCAATTTGTTAAGGGAGATACAATAAAAGGTTTTTTAATAACCAAGACAACAGTATAAATTTAGTTTTTCCACTTTTTCAGTGAAAATGCCAAAAAGTATTTTTTTTTCCAGTCTAGGGGAAGGGATATAATTCATCTCATGCCATCCTGATTTGTGCTCCTGGAGAATAGACCATATAGTAGAAAAGATGTAACTTTGAATTGTCTGAAGAACCCAGTAAGATAGGATAAAACAGACTAAATCAATAGAGCATACTTGCTGTGTAGGCCTTAAATTTAAGTCTTACAAAGAGTTTCACGTAGCCTTTTTTGAATTGCAGCAGCAAATTTACTCCAAGCAAGGTAAGTTTAATCAAACTGACCATAACAGAAAAAAACAAATTTAAAGGAATAGCATGAACCACACATGAAAACATGGTTTTACAGTCACTGTGGCTTTCATACCCGAAGATGCTGAAGATTTGTTGTCAATAGTCACACTGTGAATTTTGACGCTTAATTACAGTCTTAAACCACTTATCCAATGCAAATGGGGAGATTTGATGGTAGCAGAGCAGCAGGATGTAGATACAATTGGCGATTCCTTGTCGATGTGTCTGTGCCTCTAGAACCAGAGGAGCAGGAATATACTGAAGCACCAAGTGCAACAGTACATGAAGCAGCAGACAAGCTTACCTCAACGACGGTTATAAAATGATATATGGCACGCAGCCTACCTTAAGAGAGGACGTGACCAAAATTCCCAGAATCGTCGTACGAGGTAGCAAACCAGTTCATAGATAGTCCTCAGCATGTTCGACACTTTAAATTCCCAGTTTAAAAACCAGACACTTAACAAAAAAGAATTCATAAATAAAGCCTTGACTGAATGTCCATTCAGACATTGTGACATTTCAGATGATGTGCTTAAAACATAGTTTGCATAAAGTATGCTGAATACTAAAGTGGAATTTCTGAGGAAACAGTTGAACCTGCATTTTGATTGTTCACAATATGTTAAGCGAGAGGGTTTGGCTGGAAAAACTTTTATAAAGTATACAGGATATGGTTTGAGGGTACTTCTATGATATACCCCAACTTAATATTCGGTATTTGTATGATACACCCCCTACTGCTCAAGAAATGAAGTTAGGTTAATCCTACTAAAATATACCTCAATGGATAAAAATATAATACTTTTGAAACAAATTTGGGCTGTATAGTTGCACATTAGGGGGTGGGGGTAAAACATAGCGGGTCTGCATGCAAAATGTGTTAGCTACAATTATTCTCCTTGTCTTTTATCACGTTAAGCTGAGAGAAACCGGTTTACAGTGCGTCAATGCATGAGCGATAGGGGGTACATCATACAAGTGTGTAATATTCTTCATCTAAGAATAATCTGCTTCTCTGATGCTCAACCCTAATGAAATATGCCTAATTTTGATAAAAATGTAGTACTTTAGAATCGAAATTTGGGCCATATAGTACGGTTATTCTGCATATTATGAAGTGAGAATTATTTTCCAAATTCACACTGTCCAAATACCTTTCCCCCACCCTAATGTGCAAATATATATCCCAAAGTATATACTTTTCATCTATTCTGTCACTTCTCTTTGTCTTGTCTCATGCTAAGATAAAAGAAACCGAACGAGAAAAAAAAAAACGGTTCTACAATGTGTCAAAGGATGAAAAATTTGAGTGGTCGGGGCTATCTGGGCTGCAGTGGTAACTAGCAAACTAGTAAGAGACGATCGAGACAATATTGACAAAGAGCATGCTTGCGAGGGTGAAATTATAATGAAATTATAAATTATAATATAAGGGGGCTTATATTAAAATATATAAACATATATATATATATATATATATATATATATATATATATATATATATATATATATATATATATATATATATATATATATATATATATATATATATATATATATATATATATATATATATATATATACATATATAGAAATTAAAAAAATTTAAAAATTTTCTAAGATTTCTGGGAAAGTATGTGTAGGCTTTTAGTTTTCTATCATTTAATCTGATCTCTTATCCAAGCCTCACAAGTTATTGCAAGACAAGCCAAATAATTCCAATAGTTTGGCCACACAGAGTAAAAACAGTTATAATCAGCGAGATAGGGTGATCCTTTAAGGTATCGAATCCTCTTAAACCGTAGTTACTAAACTTTTTCACCGCTCTTTACGCTAAAGTTTGACTTTTTTCAATGCCCCGCTCTTTATGCTAAAGTTTGACTTTTTTCAATGCCCCGCTCTTTACGCTAAAGTTTGACTTTCTTCAATGCCCCGATCTTTCCGCTTTTTCTCACAACTCTTTTAAAACAATAAAACATAATACTTTTTAAAACAATAAAATACTTTAGCGGAAAGAGTGGGGCATTGAGGAGGGGGTAGCCCTTTCATATACGGAATAATTTCTGTTCGTATTAAGTTCTAATGTCGCTCCTTACTTTCAGTTAAAAAAACTTGTTTTTTTTTTTATTTAATTGAAGAAACAGTAGAACATGTATTATTTGAAAGTCTAATGCATGGGTGTCTTAGGTTGAATCTAAGTTTAAATCTGAGTTACTATTATTATGATATCCCTTGTTCATTAAGTACTATATGGCATAATAGAGACATTTGAAATTTGCTTATAGTTATATTTTGCAAACTATGCGTTTTAACGTTTAATTGTTTATTCAATTTAACTGATAAATGGCGTATTTAGTTGTCCATTATTTTTTTAATTCAATTTTCTTTTTCTCATTCATTTTGTTTATCTTGGTAGTTTGTATTGATTTATTTTAGGGAAATACTTCTTTTGTCAGTTTAATTGCACAATAAATTTATTCATAAATGGTTTGAATGTTTTTACAAACGAAGAAATAAAAACAAGGGTGAAAATTAGGTATTGATGTTGGCGGTTTTCGGTGTTGCCAAATCCGGTGTAGGTGACGTAGGATCATTTTACAAGCATTAGTCTTGGTTTTCCGAGAAACAGTCGAACTGCCAGTGACTATATATATATATATATATATATATATATATATATATATATATATATATATATATATATATATATACATATATATATATATATATATATATATATATATATATATATATATATATATAAGTAAATAGAAGAAAAAATGTGGTATTCATGCACTATATCATTTCATTGCCAGGGTCTATTAAATCATTTAAAACTTTGTTAGAAAAGTGATTCCCTCTTAGTAAAAGACATTTTTTATAAAAGATACAAATATATATATATATATATATATATATATATATATATATATATATATATATATATATATATATATATATATATATATATTTGCTAGGGCAATTTTTTATTTTCTTATGATCTTTTTATTGTAACTTTGATATTACATTAAACTGCTAATGCCTGTTATGACATGTTTTTATAATTTTCATTTACTTATTTCATTTATCATGCTCAAGCTCATATTTAAGCTCAGAGCCCCCCTCAGTATTTAAGCTCAGAGCCTCCCTCCTCTGTGTATCATTCTGATTGCATATATCTTCCTTTTTTTTCACACTCCTTAACAAAAATGGGCAATTAAGTCTATTTTTCACGCAAGTTCTTAGGCATTTATTTTAGGGAAAGAAACATAAATTTGAAACAAAAATAACCGAGGCCAATTATTTTAGAAATACTCTAGGCTGGTATATTTTTGAAATCTCATCTGAAAAATAACATAAGTTATCAAATCTAATTTTCTGCCATCTTTTGTAAGGAATAACAGCTAAATCGAAAGAAAAAGGTATTTTTAACTATTTGTAAACAGTAGTTAACTTTAAAAACTGTTTGACTTGAAAGATGATTTAACTGTAGAAAAAACTAATTATATTTAAAAAAGACTATAAGTAAACAACAACAGAAAACCCATTTTTTAATCATGAAAACTATTTTATTTTGGCGGAACGTAGGCTAATTTGTTCATAAGATCTGAAGAAAGTAAAGAGAGTAAAGAAAGTTCACTTTCTAAAGAAAGTGAAGAAAGTAAAGTAGTAGAAAGTAAAGCCAATTAAGCTTAAAATATTTACAGAAGATAGATAATTACTTATAGGTATTGCCATACATTTAAGACGATTGGTGTAAAATTAAACGTAGAAACAATGAATGATACTGGCTGATTTTGGAAAATATGACGCATTTGATTTCATTGTTGTATATAGTCATATAGCTCCAGTGACGGTTCTGGCCTCCCTTGTGTCCGGGTTAAAATCTTCCTTAGCACCCCTCCCTTTATCCCAAAAGTTTTCAGGTTAAATTCTTACAAAATTCTCGTTTACTCACAAAATTCGAATACAAAATATTAAAAAGAAATCCTCAAACTAACTAAATTCGGTCCATTTACTTGGATTTTCGAGGAATGGTGATGAAGATATGGAGAAAATGAGAACTTCAAATTCAATTTCCTTCTTGCCGCCAAGTGTGCCTTCTACTTTATTTTAGTAAAAAAAAATTAACTTTATAAAATAATTAGAACCTTTAGATTACTTATTTGAAATTTGGCACCCCTAAAATTTGTGCACCCAGGGCAAGTGCCCCTTCTGCTTTTTTCCTCTCATACCTAAAGCTAATCGACCAAGCATCTAACGAAGTCCGCTTAATCATTTGGTGAGGGATAATTTGTTGTTTTTTTTTCTTAGTTGCCAAGGAACTTAGTTTATACCTGACGGAAAGTGAAAAGCCATTAGCTGATGCTTAGTATTTTCGGGTCTATTTTTGTTCATTTACGGTTAAAATCGATGGGGGTGAATTAGGGAGATTGAAGGACAAAGGAAACATCTTGTATCTATTATGATAATTGTATTGTTCAGAAAAAAGAGAACTTAATTGTAGAAATGTTGTGACTCAAAAACTGCTCGTTCTTTCTATTGGCTTAAAATTTCATACAATAGAGCCAATCCGATTTTTCGTTCTCTTTACTCGCTCAACAGTTCATATATCAACAAGAGCTAAGAACTCATATGGCACTTGTGACGAGGCAAGAAGAGCTAAGAGCCAAGAGCTCGTATGGTATGAGCTCTAACAAAATTCTAAGAATCAACAGATTGATTTAAAAGGAAAATTAGAGGCTTAATGCCGGTCGTGAAAATAAGAGCTCTGAGTCACGATTTCCTTCTAAAATATCAAAATTCATTAAGATCCGATCACCCACACGTAAGTTATAAATACTTCATTTTTTCTAATTTTTCATCTCCCTTTAACCCCTCCCCCCAACTCCCCCAAAGAGATCGAATCCAGTACGGTTACGTCAATAACGTATCTACGACATTTGCTTATTCCATCCACCAAGCTTCATCCCGATTCCTCAACTCTAAGCGTTTTCCAAGATTTCCGATTTCCCCCTCCAACTCCCCCAATGTCAACAGATCTGGTCGGGATTTGAAATAAGAGCTCTGAGACAAGAATTCTTTCTAGATATCAAATTCCATTAAGATCCGGTCTCCCTTTCTTAAGTTAAAAATACCTGAATTTTTCTAGTTTTCCAAATTAACACCCCCAGCTCCTCCAAAGAGAACGTATCCGTTCCAATTATATCAATCACGTATCTGGAACTCGTGCTCATTCTTCCTATCAAGTTTCATTGCTCATTGCTCATTGCTGGAACTCGTGCTCATTCTTCCTATCAAGTTTCATCCCGATCTCTTCACTCTAAGCGTTTTCAAAGATTTCTGTTTCCCTCCTCCAACCCCCTATGTCCCCGGATTCAATTCAAGTCGAAAATGAAGCATCTGAGTCATTAGGATCCTTCTATATATCAAGTTTCATTAAGATCCGATCACTTACTCGTAAGATAACGAGTAAATACCCCAATTTTCAAGATTTCCAAGAATTCCGGTTTCCCCCTCCAACTCTCCCCAATGTCACAGGATCTGATCGGAATTTAAAATAAGAGCTTTAAAGCACAAGATCCTTCAAAATATCAAATTTCATTAAGATCTGATCACCCGTTCGTAAGTTAAAAATACCTCATTTTTCCGAATTACTCCCCCCCCCCACTCCACCAAAGAGAACGGATCCGGTCCAGTTATGTCAGTCAAGTATCTTAGACTTGTTTTATTCTTCCCATCCAGTTTCATCCTGATATCTCCGCTTTAAGTATTTTCTAAGGTTTCCGCCCCCCCCCAACTGCCCCCAACAATTGAGATTTAAAATAACCAGATCTGAGTTACGAGGTCCTTCTAAATATGAAGTTTCATGAAGATCCGATCGCTCCTTAGTAAGTTAAAAATAAGTCATTTTTTCTAATTTTTTAGAATTGAACCTCCCCCCTCCCCAATAGAGCGGATCCGTACCAATTATGTCAACCCCGTATCTAAGAATTCTGCTTATTTTTCCCACCAAGCTTCATCCCGATCCCTCCACTCGAAGCGGGTTTCATGATTTTAGGTTCCCCCCTCCACACTCCCCCGATGTCATCAGATCTGGTCAGGATTTAAAATGAGAGCTTTCAGACACGATATCCTTCTAAATATCAAATTTCATTGAGACCCGATCACCCTTTCGTAAGTTAAAGATACCTCATTTTTTTAATTTTTCAGAATTAACCCCCCCCCCAACAACCTCAAAGAGAGTGGATCCGTTCTGGCTATATCAATCATGTATCTAGGACTTGTGCTTATTTTTCCCACCACGTTTCGTCCCGATCCCTCCACTTTAAGTATTTTCCAAGATTTTAGGTTTCCCCCTCCCAACCCCCCCCCCCCACCAATGTCACCAGATTCTGTCGGGATTTGAAATAAGAGCCCTGAGACACGATATCCTTCCAAACATCAAATTTCATTAAGATCTGATCCACCGTTCATAAGTTAAAATACTTCATTTTTTCTATTTTTTTGTATTAACCGGCCCCCCATTCCCCCCAGATGGTCAAATCGGGAAAATGACTATTTCTAATTTAATCTGGTCCGGTCCCTGATACGCCTGCCAAATTTCATCGTCCTAGCTTACCTGGAAGTGCCTAAAGTAGCAAAACCGGGACCGACAGACAGACAGACAGACCGACAGAATTTGCGATGGCTATGTGTCACTTGGTTAATACCAAATGCCATAAAAACAGGTAAAAAGGCATGGTCATTTTGCTCCCGTGGATGACGCGCGGTTAAGAAATAATAAGACTGGTTAGCAAAAGCCGACAAAACGTCATAAAAATATAACTTCATAATCATCATAAACATTATTAAAATCAACCGAACTTTCTGACAGAGAATTATAGGACATTAATCTAAATTTTTTACTTTTTAAGTTGATTTTTAGTTGTTGAGGGCTCTGGACCGCAACCACAAAATAGAGTTTTGGAATCGACATTTCCAAAATTTTTTTTATCCTTTGACGCTATATGAAACTCACAAAACAAAGTCAAACAACAAAGTTTTATTTTGATAAAATTTTTCAAAAATTTGATATGGCCTTGATACCTTAGTTTAAGAGATGACATTGAAAATTCGAAGCCCAAAAATAAAAAATGGTGATTTAATCATATTTTTTTTGTTAGGTTCATTATCTATAGCTGATTAAAAAATAAAGACAGAGTAAACGAGTAAACGTTAGCATTAGGCGAAATCACTACTTGAATCAAGCGATTCTTGGTGTCAGTAACATATCATTGGTAACCAAACGAATGAGCCGTTGAAAAGCTCAACATAACAGCGTCACGACATGCAGCTACAAGATCATATCTTTCTTGTTTCTATGGAGAAGATCCAAATTGCATCTATTGTGGTCAGATAGAGACCTTAGCACACCTCATCATCCATTGTGTCGGCACAGAATGTTACAGGACAGACATTAGAAGGTTTATGAGAGAACATCGAATAAAACTATGTGAAGAATTACTCGGAGGAGCATTAACTGAAGAACAATCGGTTGAAAGTATAAATTTAGTTTGTGAATTTTTGAGATTGATTGATAGAAAAAGAACGTTGTAAACTGTCGTCTTTCGGCGATTCACTTCACTTCACTCAACATAACAGCACTGGAATGGCAAGTGACTACTATGTCAGTAGACTTAATGTTTGAAAAGGACGCCGCTTTATGAACAATGAATAGTGTCCCTCGTTTCATCGTTTAAACGAGTTCACTTAATATTTAAAAATACATCTTCACACTACAAATCAGACAATCAATTCCCAATTACTATGTTAGAATTTCGTTTCAGCAGTTGGATTCCAGATCACCCGGTGAAAAAAGTCTGAGGGATACTCGATATACTTCTGCACCAGACCAGACCTAAGAGAACATTTTTACCGGCAGAGAAACTTGTTTTAAAATAAATAATAACTTGATCTTCATCCAGTATTAAAAATATCGTCTCAGAATTCCTTTTTGAATATGCAACCAAAAGAGTTCTTTTTCGGAATACTTTTTAAAGAGAATTTAGCTTTTAATGAGGAATACTAGTCAGAATGGACATAGCAATGACGCTTAGTGATTTCCGTTTGATAATGTTTTTTTTTTTAGAAATTAGTTTAGCCTTGGTTTACAAGTGTAATTCCTGGATCACCAATACCCAAAAACATGTCCCTTACTAACGGCCGTGCTTACTATAGGAGTTTTCAAATCATTTTGACAAACTGCGTTTTCGCTTTTCGACCAGAATTACTAGTTCAAATTCCCACGGTGATGTCGCTTGATTTTACCCCCAAGATTTTTTACCCACCTCCTTCCTAACTTTTTAAAAATACCCTTTCCTTGATAATTTCATTGGAAAATGGCACATTTTTTGTATTTTCGAAGAATGTGTTGAGGAAAAAACAACATTGGCCCCCTACCCCCTAAATTTTAAAAAACAAACCCTCACTAATTTGCTGTTACTGACACAACCAGCTGCCAAAATGACTGTGTTTACTATTTGTTTTAAAATCCTTCTGACAAGTTACCTTTCTTTTTGATCAAACATACCGTAGTAATGCCTTTTATGCACAGCTTAGATACCAATATACAGTTATGAAAACTCTTGTCTAGCCCATGAGAAACTTTTGGTACAGAGCTCTGAAATTGGCGCCTCCTCCAAGCCCGCGCTCCGATGCGTAGATGGTACTACAACACCATAGGCGGGAGCGCAATTTTGTTTTGTTGTATATACAGCTTAGATACCAATATTGGTTATCTAAGCTGTGCTACCAGTTTCCTGTCTCCAGCCGCTAGCATCGCTACCGCGCACTGTGTCCCAAAAATAAATCGAGTTTTCATAACTGTATTGGTATCTAAGCTGTGCTTTCATGACAAGACTGCATTAAATCTTCACTGATTTACTTATAAATCTAATGATGGTTCAAGGCTTGCGGTTTGCAAGTAGTACACCTTTTTAAATAAGATTTTTGATGAAGCTATAAGCTTCATCAAATATAAGAAAGATGTTCTTTCATATAAGAAAGGAAAATAAATAATGTATGTGGATTTCATCATTGAAAAATTTCCAACAAGGCCGTATACAGAGAATACGGAGGGCGTTACGGAGTTTGAACCACCCCCAGAAATATTTTCCCCAACTTGTAAAAATGCAATTAAAATGCATAACCTAACAAGATTTGATGAATTTTCCAAAGTTTTTTTTATATCCCCCCCCCCAGAAAAATCCTGGATGCACCCTCGACTTCAAGTAAAATAGCGAAGACTGACCATGGTAGTTTGTCCTATAGTTTTTCCAAGGTACTTGAAAGGTACCTAGAAAATGCCACCCTTCCCTTTACGTTTTCTCCTTCTTATGGAAAGTTCTTAGAAAAGCCACAACAAAGGGGAAAAACAGATGGAAAAGACAATAAATCAAAACTTAGAGCTAGAAAACAAGATTTTCCATGGGAAGGGAAGTTTCCACGGAGTGAATTTTCCAGGGGGAATTATACACTGGGAAAATTCGCCAGAATTCCTATACAAAATTCTTTTTGAATTTTTGCTTTCTCTTTTCCGTCTCAATTTTCAGTATGTTAGTTTAATCGGAACAATAAGAAGCTTTTTTCAAAAAACTAAAAAACTTTTGTGTCGAGGAGGAGGCAACCCCCATGATCTACCTAATAATTTCTGCTCGTTTTAAGCTTTAATGTTTCTCCTTACTTTTATTTGAAAAAAAAAACTTGTTTTTTTTATTATATTGCTAATTAATGCAATTGTGAGATGAAACTAGAATAGCACTTTTGATTCTGTCTACATCAAAGCGGCATGAGCAAGCTGTTGTTCACAATAGAATACCGTTGTTCTGCACAACTCTATACCTTCGACTCTTGCACCTGCACCCAGTATTTTATCCGCACTTCCAGTTCCACCATTATGCCTCGACGGCAGATGCGGTTTTAGGGGGACAAAGGGGGCACTTGCCCCAACCGTAGAAATTCTTGGGCGCAAAATTTTGAATAAACAATCTAACGGATATAACCATTTAGTAGATTTTTTAATTTTATTTTTATTACAATAATGTAGAGGGTGTAATTAATAAATTACCAATTAATTAATAAGGAAAATAAAAATTATACAATCTAGATAATAAATTAAAAAATAAATTATTCATTAATTGATAAATTAAAAAAAAAATTGTTAATTAATGAAGATTTACTAAAATTTGGCCTGAAGATTTTTGTGGGGGACAGGAGGGGGGAGGGGCTTAAATTAAGACTTTGAATCGGGCGCAAAGGAGGTTTGAGCTGCCACTGCTCTACAGCTTTAAAGCACGATGATACCTAGTACTTATCTATTTAGACTTTGTTTCTTCTGAAGCCCGCAATGAAAAAAGGAATTCACGATATTCCTTTTCAACACCAAAGCTAAAATTAAATTATAATCAAATAAAATATTTGAAAACCATGTGGTTTATTTAATATCAAAAATAAAGAATGTCAGGTTCTTCAGCAATGAAAACATTCTTAAAAACCCTTTAAAAAAGAGAAGAGGGCACTTACAATATTAGCACGGCTATGGTAATGATGGCAACAGCAACACCACAAAGTGCAGATATTAATGCTAAATGATATTCCTGGTCGATGGTAGATGACTCCACTGTAAATTCAAAAGGAAATCAGTCACAATTAGAAAAAAAATTCTCTTTGCAATCATACCACTGTCAAAAAATAGAAAGACTTTGAGGAAAAGATTTAGTTGTTTATTTTTTTTAAGCAGTAGTTAGGAGTTACGAGACTAGGAAATTCGCGGGTAGATGTTATTACTTTCTAAATTGGGATAAATTCAAAAGGAAATATTTAATGATTTCTCAGACATAGTTAATGACAACGGTTGAGCTGATAACCATGCGTCAAACTTTAAACTTTACAAAATATACATCATACGTCTTGATTTCAAATGGTCTAATGGTTTTGTGGTCACGTTGACTTTTAGCATCATCTTTCTTCACTTTTTTCAAGCAATGTTTCATCTGCGAAAATCCCTGTTTTCTGCTACCTTTCGTATTGATATTTTAGCATAAAAATTAAAAAGACAGAAAAATAGCGGAAAAGATTCATCCGGTAAGCAAAATTGGGAAAGCATATATATATATATATATATATATATATATATATATATATATATATATATATATATATATATATATATATATATATATATATATATACATATCTATATATATAAAAATAAGTTGTCTGTCTGTCTGGCTGTGTGTCAGGTGACGTCATGTTTCTGTGTCGACTGACATCATGTTAAAAAACTAAAAAAAGGAAACAAAAAGAAAAATAAAGGAGAAAAACAAAACTAAAAAAATAAAAATAAAAAAAACTAAAAAGAAAAAAGAAAAAAAAAACTAAAAAAAAACTAAAAAAATGTAAAAACCAAAAAAAAAACTAAAAAGAAAAAAAGGGGAAAAATACAAAAATTTATTTCATCATTTACCATTTCAAAAACGAATGTATATACCCACTGGGACACCGGAATACAAATGATGACCGGGACACAGGGAATATAAATGACGACCGGGACACAGGGACACAACTACAGCGGGGACGCCGGGGGGCACAGGGGGATATATAAATGACGATGGGGACACAGAGAATGTTCGATTAGCAATCCCCATCAACAAAGCTCAAGGGCAATCATTAGAATCATGAGGTATAACTAAAAAAAACTAAAAAAAAGGCAGAAAACTAAAACCTAAAAAAAAGACCAATTCAAAAACGAATGTATATACAGACTGGGACACCGGGACACGAATGACGACCGGGACACAAGGAATATCAATGACGCCCGGGACCCTCAAAGAGAATTCACAGACTGGGACACCGGGACATAAATGACGACCGGAACACATGGAATATAAATGACGACCGGGACACCGGGGGGCACACGGGGATATATAAATGACGACGGCGACACAAGGAATCGTCGATTAGCAATCACCATCAACAAAGCTCAAGGGCAATCATTAGAATCATGAGGTATAGATCTGAATACGGATTGTTTTCCCATGGACCATTATATGTTGCATGTTCAAGAGTCGGTAAACCCGACAATCTATTTATATGCACAGACAATGGGACAGCAAAGAATGTTGTATATTCGCAAGTTTTACGTAGTTAAAAACATATATATATATATATATATATATATATATATATATATATATATATATATATATATATATATATATATATATATATATATATATATATATATCTATATTCACAGGTGGGACATAGGGACACAACTACAATGGCGCGTAACTAATATGGCGCGTACCGACTTACACGCGCGGGGGGGCTTTTGGGGGGGCGCGAAGCGCCCCCACCAACTAGGTGTTGGGGTGGCGCGAAGCGCCACCCCAACAGCTAGTATATATATATATATATATATATATATATATATATATATATATATATATATATATATATATATTTGACATATTAATTGAAAAAGTTTTTCAAATGCCTGCATTTAATTGAAATACATTTGTAGTTCTAAACTAGCTTTTTTCCTCACTTGAACAAAAATTTTATTCTCACTAATTACGTTTAAAACCTTTTTTATTTGCATAAAATCAACTTAGCATAGTCAGCATAAAAATGACCAGAACCATCCTATGACGGTTTCGTGGTACCCTACTAATGAATAAATATGCTTAAATGCTAAAGCTTACGTAACTCTCTTCAATGTTTCAGACTGGGAACAATGGTCAGGTTTCGGTTTATTAAAAAACAAGCTTTCTTAATGAGGGTAAATAGAGAAAATTGAAACAGCAAGGATTACCGTGGTCCTGCTTAAGACCAATTCACAATGAGATTTTACTAATGTTGACACACAGCTAGCACTGATTTGAGCCAATAAGACCTTTCATAGAATTTTATGATTGGTTCAAAAATTATAAGGAAAAATTCTGAAAAATCTCCGTATTAGTAAAATCTCATTGTGAATGGGCCTTCATTTGTTTGGGGGATTTGTATGATTATTTCTGTTAGACTGTTACCAGATATGCATTTCGGGGCACCACAAGTTGCAGACTTGGCACCACACGTGGTATACTTCCATCATGCTTGGCACGTTTCACAGGGTATAGGCAGTATTTTTTTTCGAACGGACTACCACCCAAACGTGATTATAATTAAAACTTAGCAGTGTTGTCAATTGCATGGAATAGAGTTGTGCTGCCTAAAAGTGAAAATGCACCGAAAGCTCCGTTTTTCTAGTGAAAATGCGCTCAGTGAACAATTTTCCCCTCAAAGATACACCGATTCAAAAAATTCAATGCTTAAACATCTCAAAAACCCTCTCGTAAATCTGCCCCATCTACCCACTCTGAAACTAATAAGACCTAGAACATGGATGTCACCTACCAAATAAAGGTAAGACCGAACAGCCCGAACCACGAGGCAATAAGAAAAACTAAAAAAAAAACTCTGGATATATTTTAATTTGTATATGTTCCAATAAGATGAGAAAATAGTCATTTTATCAAACGCTCAGGTTTCTGATCAAGATCAGAAGGACGACGAAGTTAATAAATACGATGATTCTAACTGTAAATATAATTTTTGCCGGGCAAAGTTAAAATTACGAATTTTTCATATTTCAAGTTAGCACAAAAGGCAGAATTTTTTCTGACAATATTCATGGCACTAGGGTGCTAAAAACTTTGGCGTGAAATACATTGTTTTAATTATGTTGGTTTCTATGCATATAAGTTTAGTATAGAATGGTGCTAAAGGATTGCAATCATCAAGAACGAAAAGTCTTACGCTAACATTTTAGTCATTTGTCGATGACGAATTTTGGCCGATTGCATACATTCATTGGGAAGGCCAACAAAAATTGAAAGTTCCATCAATGTTATTAATTCGCAGTATTTTTAGAAAGAGAGGGGGGGGGGCAAAAATGTGTTTTGCATTCGAGTGGGGTAAATTTGTCGAATTTTTCTAGAATTTCTTTAGTATGAGCTCAATATTGACGCTAGTGAGTCGACACATTTATATAGCATATACTCAGAGAATTCTGGAAGATGTGGTTATTCTAACAAAATGTGGGAAAATCTAAAGATACTACTGCTAAATACACAATATCAAACATACTAAAAAAATAAAAGACATTCTAAAAAAGAATCAAAGCAAAAACTGTCCTGCTGTCAGTCGGGAAAATTTCACTACTATAGGGGAAAATAAGTTAAAATATTATGACTATGATAATGCCGTTGCTCGTTTGTGCAGCAGATACCACCCTTGCTTAATAATTCAAAAGGTGTTATGAGACATTTTTTCCACGGGATCATACATAACTCACCAAGTCATAGAAAGATTGGAGACAAAAAGCCATGCAAGTTTCTTTCTTTCTTGATGACAAATTTTGGTCTTAAAAGTGAAAAATATGTACTTTATCAATGTATTACGAAGATCAAGATCATTTTGGAAGATTTTTTTGTCATTTTAATGGAACCCTTAAAAAAAATAAAATAGTAATACTAAATCCTCAACATGAAAGTACTTTACAAAACACTTATTGGGAACATGTGCAACAAAAACTAATAAGGCAGGCACACACGTTAGTATTATTGTTAGGGTCGGGCTACTTAAAAAAAAAAAAAATTTTAGTTGATAATTCAAGCTAGAAATTTTTGGAAATTCAGGAATATTTATGATTTTGAAGAGGTCCCAGGCTCCCAGATTCCTCTATTCGTACACCCCTTCAAAGGAAAACATATGGTATGTGAACATGATCATGAAGGCACTTATTTGTCGAACACCATCTCGGCTACGGAGGTTGAAAAGGTATTATACCCCACTTTTTGCGACAAAACCAATTACAGCTCACCCTATTAAAAAACAAATGTTTGATAGATTGGTCTAAACCGGGTTCCCGTATCTTATGTAGGTCTCAACATAATTAGACTGTTATTTTTTCGAGAATGTCGTTTATTTACTATTCTAAGATGTTAAAATAGTCACAATTGTAAACTTTTAATATCAATACCTTATTAGTATTATCATGAAGACTAGATAAAAATCATTTATTTACAAAAGACTATATGTCAAAAACAAAACAAAATATTGAAACATATTTTTAAAGTGTTTTTTGCCATTCTATAAAAACTTATAAATTGAAACGTATTGCCGTTCGAATTACTACTGTGAACGTGTATTTTGGAAATTTGGAAATATAGGACATATAGGACGTACAGTGCACATGACTATAAAAAAAGTAAAAAAAAACTTACTGGGATATTCCTTATACTGACTCTGTAAAATCAAAGGTAACAACACAGCTTAAACAACCATAAAAATGCGAGAAAATCCTGCCCCACCATACTTTTATTGTTAGAAGCGCTTCATTAGTAATTTTTATACAGTCCGTGTTTAAATTTAAAATGAATCTACTATTTTGCACTGGTTTATATCTTAACAAAACCAGATTTGTCCTCTCTGGATCCTGGGTTATCACGTTGTCATTGTGCTAAGTTCAATCAATATTTGGTGTTTTGCACTGGTTTATATCTCAACAAAACTAGATTTTTTTCTTTGGATACTGGGTTTTCACGTTGTCATTGTGCTAAGTTCAACAAATATTTGGTGTTTTAGTCATTCTTTTAAGAGCTTCATCATTTATTGACAGTATACTTGGAATATTGTTGCTTCATAATCATTGCTTAATTATTCTTTTATGGGATATTACCGCACATTTTCTGCTTCATTAGGAGTTTATGCGTTGAAGTTGCACTTTCTTAGACGTAGTGAGAGGGTGGTAGTCCTCCTCATATTTTGGAAAGCCTGGATAAGGTATGCGTGCGCACAGATGCAGATCATTAATGAAGGTGCTGGCTAATGGATTCTTATATGGGGAGGGGTTTCCAAAACTCATAAAATGGTTAAGTCCACTTTTTGAAACTTTTGGTCAAATTTTTTTTGCCTCCGACCTCCCCTCAATAGGAAGAATATATATACAGACCTCATAAAAAAAAAACATGTTGTATGAGTGCTGATGGACGGATGTCCTGTTTTTATTTAAAAAAAAAACAAATGAAATTTTTATCTCGAAGCATTGTTTTGCAAAAGTTAAACTTTGATTTAGAGATACAGACATTAAAGGGTGTTTCACAAAATTGAAACCCCCCCCCCCTTTCCCCTTCAATGTCTTTTTAACTACTCTGGTGCAAGCAAATGTCTTCTTTCTTTTCTTTTTTTTCATCTTTCGTTCCCAAAAATCGAGAACGAAACTTAAACGTGATTGAAAACGGGAACGGCAGGAAGAGCGTGATTGAAAATCACAGTTAAATTTCAGAATATTTTAATTTATGCAAGACAAAAAGGACTAATTTTTCTTTCCTCCCAAATTTCAAATTTTTATTCCTTAATTTTGGCATTTCCATCAAATTTGTTCCCCTATTTGCACATTAGCTCAACTACAACCAGGAATCAGTTCTGTTATCTCCGCCTTCTTTACTTTAATAACGCTAATGCGTCGGTTGTCTCTAGTGAATAATTTTGGTAAAAAGCTTCTTAGGTCAACATTTTGAAACTTTCTACGAGAGGTGCCTTAATATATATATTATATTAATATGTTAATATATAAATATATTAATATGTATATATATATATATATATATATATATATATATATATATATATATATATATATATATATATATATATATATATATATATATATATATATATATATATATATATATATATATATATATATATATATATATATATATATATATATATATCTATCTATATATATAAAAATAAGTTGTCTGTCTGTCTGTGGATGTGTGGATGGATGTGTCAGGTGACGTCACCTGAAAAAACTGGATTAGGTGACGTCAAAACTGAAAAAACTAAAAAAAGGCAAAAACTACAAAAAAAACTAAAAACTAATAAAAAAAATAAAAAAGCTAAAAAACTAAAAAAACTATAAAGGTAAAAACCAATAAAAAACTAAAAAAAAAACTGAAAAAACTAAAAAAAGGCAAAAACTACAAAAAAAAACTAAAAACTAATAAAAAAAGTAAAAAAGCTAAAAAACTAAAAAAACTAAAAAAACTAAAAAAAGGTAAAAAACTAAAAAAAATAAAAAATAAAAAAAAACTAAAAAAAAGGAAAAAACTGAAAAATAAGCTAAAATAAAGGTAAAAACCAATAAAAAACTAAAAAGAAAAAAAGGAAAAAACTAATAAATGACGACACTCAAAGAGAAAGCGACCAGGACAAAAGGAATGTTCGATTAGCAATCAACAAAGCACCGGGACACAGGGAGTATAAATGACGACCAGGACATAAGTAAAAAAAAAAAACTATCTATATATATAAAAATAAGTTGTCAGACTAAAAAAAGGCAAAAACTACAAAAAAAACTAAAAACTAATAAAAAAGCTAAAAAACTAAAAAAACTAAAAAAAAGGCAAAAACTACAAAAAAAACTAAAAACTAATAAAAAAAATAAAAAAGCTAAAAAACTAAAAAAACTAAAAAAACTAAAAAAAGGTAAAAAACTAAAAAAACTAAAAACTAAAAAAAAATAAAAAAAAGGAAAAAACTGAAAAATAAGCTAAAATAAAGGTAAAAACCAATAAAAAACTAAAAAAAAACTGAAAAAACTAAAAAAAGGCAAAAACTACAAAAAAACTAAAAACTAATAAAAAAAGGAAAAAACTGAAAAATAAGCTAACATAAAGGTAAAAACCAATAAAAAACTAAAAAGAAAAAAAGGAAAAAACTAAAAAAAATTTTCATCTAAAAAACTAAAAAAAACTAAAAAAGGTAAAAACTAAAAGAACTAAAAAAGAAAAAAATAAATGACGACACTCAAAGAGAAAGCGACCAGGACAAAAGGAAAAAACTAAAAACTAAAAAAAAATAAAAAAAAGGAAAAAACTGAAAAATAAGCTAAAATAAAGGTAAAAACCAATAAAAAACTAAAAAAAAACTGAAAAAACTAAAAAAAGGCAAAAACTACAAAAAAACTAAAAACTAATAAAAAAAGGAAAAAACTGAAAAATAAGCTAACATAAAGGTAAAAACCAATAAAAAACTAAAAAGAAAAAAAGGAAAAAACTAAAAAAAATTTTCATCTAAAAAACTAAAAAAAACTAAAAAAGGTAAAAACTAAAAGAACTAAAAAAGAAAAAAATAAATGACGACACTCAAAGAGAAAGCGACCAGGACAAAAGGAATGTTCGATTAGCAATCAACAAAGCACCGGGACATAGGGAGTATAAATGACGACCAGGACATAAGTAAAAAAAAAAATTAACAAAACTAAAAAGAAGGTAAAAACTACAAAAAAACTAAAAAGAAAAAAAAACTAAAAACTAATAAAAAAACTAAAAAATCTAAAAATCTAAATAAACTAAAAAAGAAAAAAAAAGGAAAAAAATAAAGGAGAAAAACAAAACTAAAAAACGAATGTATATACAGACCGGTACACCGGGATACAAATGACGACCGGGACAGAGGGAATATAAATGACGACCGGGACACAGGGACACAACTACAACGGGGACACCGGGGGAAACAGGGGGATATAAATGACGACCGGGACAAAAAAACTAAAAAGAAAAAAAAACTAAAAACTAATAAAAAAACTAAAAAATCTAAAAATCTAAATAAGCTAAAAAAGAAAAAAAAAGGAAAAAAATAAAGGAGAAAAACAAAACTAAAAAACGAATGTATATACAGACCGGGACACCGGGATACAAATGACGACCGGGACACAGGGAATATAAATGACGACCGGGACACAGGGACACAACTACAACGGGGACACCGGAGGAAACAGGGGGATGTAAATGACGACCGGGACACCGGGACAGGGAATGGTCGATTAGCAATCACCATCAACAAAGCTCAAGGGCAATCATTAGAATCATGAGGTATAGATCTGAATACAGATTGTTTTCCCATGGACCATTATATGTTGCATGTTCAAGAGTCGGTAAACCTGACAATCTATTTATATGCAAAGACAATGGGACAGCAAAGAATGTTGTATATTCGCAAGTTTTACGTAGTTAAAACCATATATATATATATCTATCTATATTCACAGGTGGGACATAGGGACACAACTACAATGGCGCGTAACTATTATGGCGCGTAACGACTTACGCGCGCGGGGGGGCTTGGGGGGGCGCGAAGCGCCCCCACCAACTAGGTGTTGGGGTGGCGCGAAGCGCCACCCCAACAGCTAGTATATATATATATATATATATATATTATATTATATATTATATATATACATTTTTTTCCGACATTTTTTTTTTGGTATTAAAATGCTAAAATATCAATACGAAAGGTAGCAGAAAACAGGGATTTTCACAGATGAAATATTTCAGGAAACAAGTGAAAAAAGATGGTGCACATTAGGAGGAGCGGACCCCTTCAAAAATTGAATAATCTATGTTCGCCTTAGGTTTGATGTCGCTCTTTACTTTCATTGAAAACAAATATTTTTTGAGGAGGACCAATACATAATGGTCAGTTAACAAACATTTCTAGTTAATTTTCACTTTAACTAATAGAGAAGACCTCTTGGTAGTGACCTGGTATAAAGCAGAATTATAGCTGACGATGGAGCCAACAATTTTATAAAGAGGGAGGGTGGGCTTCAGCAAATTCCTCTAGTAGTACATTGCTCTTAATAGGCTGCCTTAGCTACAAAATATTTGGGTAAAATTCTAATTAATTGACTTCTTGCTTTCTCGGAAAGGGTTTAGGTTTGGAAAATGAAACTTTCAGGGATGGACTGGTGGAGGGCCAGATAAACAAGCTAAGGACCATATTCTAAAGTACTGAAGAGGACCAAGACCTAATGTTCTGTTAATAAATATTTCTAGTTCATTTCCTGCTTTAAATGGCCAGAACCTAGTGGCAATGACAGACAGAATTGAAGTAAAATTAATGACAATGACACTTACAATTAGTAAAAGAAGACGAAGCTGTAGCCTCAACAACATATACACTTGATTTAGGAAACATTCGACACAGAATTGTCAGCAAGGAGTGTGGAAAATTGTCTCCGGTTCGGGACTTTTCTTTAGAACTGCCTTGCAACAATTAAATCCTCTCTCGCTGCGCTGAGATTTGAAATACTAACTGATAACATTTTGATAAGAATATACACCCTTTTGTAAAAAGCAACTGGTTTCAAAGGTAGACGGGTACCTCGTAAACGCTTCCTTGCTTACGCTACCACGGTACGTCAGGTAGAAATAATTGATGATGTACAGAAGTGACACCAGATCTATGAACCTAGGTTATGATCATATCGGAGCGCCTTCCAAATGGTTCCAATAGAACTAGGATTTTTAAATGAGCCGAATCAAATGTACGTTTGGTACTTGTCCATTATATCAACCACACTCGAGATGTGAAGTTGCGTTAATCATAATGAAACTTACCAAAATATGATGAAAATAGACTTTAATAACAAAATTATAGAAACTACGGAAAAAAATTATGGAAATCAGGCCACCCAGAAGCATTATATTAAATACCTAGGGTAAAATTCTAGTTAATTGACTTCTTGCTATCTCGGAAAGGGTTAAGGTTAGGAAAATGAAACTTTCAGGGATGGGTCCACAGGCTAAAGTACGTCCCGGGAAGGTAATTTAAAACACCCATCTCCACTCCTTCTCCCTCTAGAGGGCCCTGAAATTTGCCTACATGACAGGTCTATACCTATTGAAATTTGACAAAACAACATTTTACCTTAATTTTCAGTTACTAGTTACTTTTTATCTACGTTTAGTTCTGAAAATACAATTCCTGTTATTTGAGAAAAATTTTGAGCCATATCAATGTTTTTTTTTTTTAGTTTAGGAAATGTATTTGCATATCTTTAAAACCTTATAAAATGGAATTGAGCAAATTTACGAAGCTGAAAACAATTTTGTTGTACTTCAATTAAGCAGAAGATCTATTTTGCAAGGTTTCACTTTTATAGCACACATATTTTTAAAGGTCATCAAAGGTCAGGGCCCTCTAGAGGCAGAAGAAGTGGAGGTAGGTACTTCAAAATACCTTCCCAGGACATACTTTAGTCTGTAGATTCATTCCTGAAAGTTTCATTTTCATGACCTAAACCCTTACTGAGATAGCAAGAAGTCAAGAAACTAGAATTTTACCACCTAGGGTAACTAACACTATATATTAAATATTTAACTAAGATATATCTGTATAGTAGTTTATCTCACTGAGACTAAGCTAACTATCTCCAAATGCAGAGAGAGAAACCGATTTTACTCAGATCAAACAGACCAAACTTCTTCAGTGTAGTTGTTATAACTGACAAGTGCCACGCAATTTCTCATTTTCGGAAGAAAAAACAGTAAATTCCAAAAACGGCTTTAAAAATCTAAAATAATTATTTATGTCATTCCTAATAGCGCATCACTTTGCTTTATCACTCCCCTAATGTGAAAATATATAGCTAAAATAATATCCATGCATTTTTCGGTCTCTTGATTTTGTCATCTTAGGTTTTTCGCCGTTAAATCTATTTGGAGAAAAAGGTGACGTGTGGAAAAATATATGGAAAGTATGTAATCTGGTATATATGTTTGCGCATAAGGGTTGGAGGAAGATTTTTAAAGTAAAGTGAAGCCCTTTGTCGAATCACCAGGTGACTCGACTGATCAGACTAAAAGGCCCGTTGCTCCTAAAATGGTCAGAAATTGACCTTCAGAGCTTAGCCTTCATCGATTTTTTTCCTTAAAGAGCACTGAAATTCTTAATCTGTGATCTAATAACCCTCCCAAGTTTCTATGACTATATACTCTGTATGATCAGGCTTGAAAGAAAGTTTTATAGGAGACATACAGAGGCGTAATTTGCTGTAAGACACAGGGTGGGGTAACTACCCCCAGATCCCAGTTTGTCCCTCCAACTGAAATTCAGTTTCTCTCTTTGCCTTTATGACAGAGAGGCACATTTTCACTAGAAAAATGGAGCTTTTGGTACATTTCCACTTTTATGGTGTGCAACTTTAAACCGAACACCTGGCAACGCTGCCTTATAGTAATATATGGCTTATTTATAATTTTTCACAGTCATCTTCACTGGATTTGGGAAAATCGGATCCAACTTCTCCCCCCCCCGCTGGATTTCAACGAAATTACGGCACTGGTGACATACCATTCTTTTACTAAGTCAATACTATCACTAAGACTATGATAGGAATGGTAACTGGCTAAGCATAGTAATTATAATTATGGTAAAGTAGCCTAACTGAACGTGAGTTTTCAATTACCACATTACTTAGGTGTGGAAACGGCAATTAGGCTCATACACGGCTTGGCCCGTCTCAAAGCAGAACCAGCGATGTCCCACTATTTTCCACAGCTCTAACCACACATAAGGCCGCTCATGCAATTTTTAGTTGTCTGGACCTAAGAGACAACTAACAACTCTCTAACCATGTAATTCAATCCCCACATCCTCCAGACATAACTTCACATAGCGCAATTCTCCGCTAATGCAACGATAATCCTCTCAAAATAATTCTCATATACACAATCCCTCATAACAACAAAAAATATGCTGCTTCATACCTCATAATGAAGTGGTTGGCGAGAAACAAACCTGTTAGGGAGAAAATTTACATTCTCCTTACATAACTTAAAATTACTTAAAACTAGAATTCAAAAGTCAAAATTTATGAAAACTAGTTTAAAGTAGAAAATTCCGGGCTTACTCGACAACTTTTTTTTTATGTAAATGGTACTCTCATCGATAAAATAAAGCAATAGTTTCAGTAGCAGTAAAGAACGAGATATAAAATGAAAGGGAAGAACAAAAAATAGAATGAATTTTCAGCCATCAATTTAGTCAATGCTTCAGTCCATTGCTTAAATCAAACGCTGTGTACTTGGAAATTAACATCTTGGAATTAGGTTTCATCCCCCAGTCAGTTTCTTAAATGTACATACAACTGTTTGCCAAGGAAGTAGCTCTAGTATTTTTATTGGGTGGGGGGAGGTAAGAGGGTTCCGTACCCAGATATTCATGGGCAGGGGCTAAGTAATAATTTTTCTCCAAATTATTGTGGGCAACTGTCCCCCTCCCTCCCCCCAAACGACGACCTTACTTATTGCAAAATTCAAATTTTCCTTGAAACATAATCTGCACAAACCTTGAAGTCTTGAACATATCCTAAAATTGGAAACAAATATGAATGGAATCTGTACCCGGCAATTAGACATACCTTCCATAAATTAGATTAAGAATGTAGGGTTTTTTCTACTGGATGTAAGGAACAGCATTAGTATTTAAGACGACAAGAAATTACTCCGCATGTGATGGGGGGCTGCCCCTTCCTCAAAACTTGGTATTTAGGCTAAATCTTAACTCTTTAAAAAATTGTCTGGTACTTGTCGGTTATTGGAAACACATTCAAGAATTGCACTTGGCTTACATCTCAGAAAAACCGGTATCGTGGCTACAAAAGCAAGTGATGGATTATGCGAGGCATTGGACTTAGACAAAATGCACTGAACATGCGTAATTTGGGCTATATTTTCGTACATTAGGGGTGGGGGTTGAAGTTAGTTTACGTTAGGTTGGTTCGGTTAGGTTGGGTCAGGCTAGGTTTCCATAATTTTGTTTCTAAAATGTTACCTTATCATCATGTTTTGTTATTTTTGTTATTAGGATTAACCTAACTTCGCTTTTTGGGTGTGTTTCCAACAACCGACAAGTACCATTTTTATGGCACTTGGTAAATATCAAGTGCCATATAGCCATCGCAAATTCTGTCGGTCTGTCGGTCCCGGTTTTGCTAGTTTAGGCACTTCCAGATTAGCTAGGACGGTGAAATTTGGCAAGCGTATCAGGTACCAGACCAGATTAAATTAGAAATAGTCGTTTCCCCGAATCCACCAACTGGGAGGGGAGTGGAGGGATGGTTAATTAGGAAAAATTAGAAAAATGAGGTATTTTTAACTTATGAATGGGTCATCGGATCTTAATTATATTCGTTTTCCGATTTGACTACCTGGGGGAGTGGAGGGGGGGGGGTGTAATTCGGAAAAATTAGAAAAAAATTAGATATTTTTAACTTACGAACGTGTGTTTGAATCTTAATGAAATTTGATATTTAGGAAGATATTGTGTCTCAAAGCTGTTATTTTAAATCCCGACCAGATCCAATTTCATAGGGGGGAGTTGGGAGTGGGGAACTGGAAATCTTGGAAAACGCTTAGAGTCAGAAATCATGATGAAACTCGGTGGGAAGAATAAGCAGAAGCCCTAGATACGTGATTGACATAATTGGACTGAATCCACTGTCTTTGGGGGAGTTGGAGGGGTGTTCATTCGGAAAAATTAGAAAAAATGAGGTATTTTTAACTTACGAACAGGTGATTGGATTTTAATAAAATTGGATATTTAGAAGGATATTGTGTTTCAGAGTTCTTATTTTAGATTCCGACCAGATCACGTGACATTGGGAGAGTTGTAGGGGGGAACCTAAGATCTTGGAAAACACTTAGAGTGGAGGGATCGGAATGATCTCGGTGGGAAAAATGAGCACAAGTCTTAGATACATGATTGACATAACCAAAACGGATTCGCTCTCTTTGGGGGAGTTGGGGGGAGGGTTAATTCCAAAAAATTAGAAAAAATGAGTTATTTTTAACTTACGAAGGAGTGATCGAATCTTAATGAATTTCCAAATTTAGAAGGACCTCTTAACTCAGATCTGTTATTTCAAACCCCGGCCAGATCCAGTGGCATTGGAGAAGTTGAGGGAGGGGGGGCCGAAAATCTTTGAAAACGCTTAGAGTGGAGAGATTAGGATGAAACTTAGTGGGAAGAATAAGCACAAGCCCTAGATACCTGATTGACATAACTGGAATGAATCTACTCTCTTTTTTAGGAGCTGAAGGGGGTGTTAATTCTGAAAAATTAGAAAAATTGAGGTATTTTTAACTTCAGAACGAGTGACCGTTCGTGAGTTGTTTTTAAATTTAATATCTAGAAGAAAATCATGTCTCAGAGCTCTTATTTTAAATCCTGACCAAATCTGGTGACATCGGGGGGAGTTGGAGGGGTAAACCAGAAATCTTGGAAAAAGCTTAGAGTGGAGAGATCGGGATGGAACCTGGTGGGTAGAATAAGCAAATGTCGTAGATAAGTGATTGACATAACCGGACTGGATCTACTCTCTTTTTGGGAGTTAGGGGGGTCCAGTGCTTTGGCGAATTCGGTGCTTCTGGACGTACTAGGAAGATGAAAATTGGTAGGCGTGTCGGGGATCTGAACAAATTGACTTGATAAAGTCGTTTTCTCCGATTAGACCATCTGGGGGAGGTCTGAAGGGAGAAGAAAAATTAGAAAAATTGAGATATTCTTAACTAACGAGTGGTTGATCGGATCTTAATGAACTTTGATATTTAGAAGGACCTCGTGTCTGAGACCTCTTATTTTAAATCCCAACCGGCATTACGCCTATGATTTTCCTTTTTAAATTAATCTATTGATTGATTAATCTAGAGCTCATGCCATATGAGCTATTGGCTCTTGGTTCTTCCGACCTCGTCATAAGTGCCATATGAGCTCTTAGCTCTTGTTCTTATTCAGTTCAACGTCCCTTGTGTTTGAAATGTCTTTAATAGAAAATTGCGATACAAAGTCAAACTTTAGCATAAAGAATGGGGGCTGAGAAAGTGGCAGCCTCCCTCACACGGAATAATTTCTTCTAGTTATAAGTTTTATTTTTGCTCCTTACTTTCAGTTAAAAAAAATTATTTGTTTAATTTAATTTTTAACAGTCTTTCGGATCATGCAAGACAGTATACTTCCCCCTCCCGTGAAAAATTTATCCCGAAAAATTCCTCCCCCCAGGGGATAATTCTCCCTGTGTAAATTCCCATCCGCAGAAACTTCACCCAAAATATTTATCTCTTTATATTTCCCAATAACAAATACTACATGTGAACAATGAGCAAAATGCATAAATTACAGCCCTATCCCCTGGAGCCATGGTACGTCAAGTCATACCCAGAGGTATAGTTATTGGCCCTTTCAACTATGCTGAATCAGATGGCTTATTGATCGATGTCTTTGGGGAAAAAGGGACGCAGGAGGGGGGCTGGTTGCCCTCTAATGTTTTAGTCACTAATAAAGAGCACTAGATCTCTTGATTTTCGTTCGAGTAAGCTTTCCCTTGATCTTCTAGGACTATTGGTTCAATATGATCATCCCTGGAAAAAAAACGAAAAAAAAAACAGAAAAACAAAAAAACATGCATCCGTTATTTTTCGCTTGGCAAAAGACATAAAATTGCACGTTTTTGTAAATAGGAGCTTGAAACATCTACAGTTGGGTACTCTGACATAATGAATCTGACGGTGAGATATCCATTTAATAGCTACATCAAAAGAATTGCATTTTAATGCTGATTTTAAATGTATAAGCTTCATCAAGCTTAGTCTTACTCGTCAAAAGTTACGAGCCAGAGAAAAATTTGCCTTATTTTAGAAAAAAAGGGGGAAATACCCCCTAAAAGTCAGAATCTTAATTAAAATCACACCATCAGATTCAGCGTATCAGAGAACACTATTGTAGAAGTTTCAAGCTCCTATCTACAAAAATGTGGAATTTTGTATTTTTTGCCAGAAGGCAGATTACGGACGCGTGTTTATTTGATTGTTTGTTTGTTTTTTTCCCAGAGATGATCGTATTGAACCAGTGGCCCTAGAATGTTGCGAGAGGGCTCATTCTAACGAAAATGAAAAGTTCTAGTGCCCTTTTTAAGTGACCAAAAAACTGGAGGGCACCTAGGCCCCCTCCCACGCTAATTATCTTCCCAAAGTCAACGGATCAAAATTCTGAGATAACGATTTTATTTAGCGTCGTCGAAAAACCTTATAACTATGTCTTTCAGGACCACTTACTCCCCCACAGTCCCCGTGGGAGGGGCTACAAGTTGCAAACTTTGACCAGTGCTTACTTATAGTAATGGTTATTGGGAAGTGTAGAGATGTTTTCAGGGGGATTTATTGGTTGGGGGAGGGGTTGAGAAGAGGGGAATATGTTGGGGGAACTTTCCATCGAGGAATTTATCATGGGGGAGGAAATTTCCAAGAAGGGAGCGCAGGATTTTCTAGCATTATTAAAAAAACAAAATAATGAAAAAATAAAGATGAAAAAGTTTTTTCAACTGGAAGTAAGGAGCTACCTTAAAACCTAAAACGAACAGAAATTATTACGTACATGAGGGGCTCACATCTTCCTAATACTTTGTTCTTTACGCTATAGTATTTTTAGTAATTTCAACTATTTATTCTGCGGCTTTTGTGATTCAGGGGTCATTCTTAATGAACTGGGACAAAATTTATACTTTACTGTAAAGAGTGAAGTACTGAGGAGAGGGTGAGCCTCCTCAAATAAGTAATAAAAACATGAGAAAACAAAAGTTCGTTACGTAAGCTAATCTATAAGTTACGTATATCTTTTACTAATAAAAACGTTCGTAAAAAATTAAAATTTCTAGTTGCCTTTTTAAGTAACAAAAAAATCGGAGGGTAGCTAGGCTTCCTCCCCCACTCCTTTTTTTTCTCAAAATCATTTGATTAAAACTATGAGAAAGCCATTTAGCCAAAAAAAAAATAAAAAATATGCAAATTTCGTTTTAGTTGTTTCTCTGCGGAGAGCCAAAATCAAAACATGCATTTATTCAAAAACGTTCAGAAATTAAATAAAAAAAAAACAATTTTTTTACTGAAAGTAAGGAGCGACATTAAAACTTAAAACGAACAGAAATTATTTCGTATATGAAAGGGGCTGCTTCCTCATCAACGTCCCACTCTTTACGCTAAAGTTTTTTACTGTTTCAAAAAGTAGAGTTGATAGAAAGAGTCAAACTTTAGCGTAAAGAGCGGGACGTTGATGAGGAAGCAACCCCTTTCATATACCAAGTAATTTCTGTTCGTTTTAAGTTTCAATGTCGCTTCTTACTTTCAGTTTAAAAAAACCTGTTTTTTTATTTAATATTACAAGGATGAATAAAAAAACTGTATTAATGCCAAGCTATCAACTATTATGACGCTAGTGAATTGCGAACCAGCTGTGAGGGGATTCAAATACATCCCCGCCAGCTCTTCGGCTATTCTAAGAGTGGCGTTAATCAGAAATCCAAAAAAAGACAGATTTCGCAACATGCAGCAACATTTCTTTGACTAGCGACGCATGTCTCTGTGCAGTGAAACATGTAAGATGCGCAGCATTCAACATTAATTAATCCTAAATAATTCTGAATAAACAACAACTAAGATAACTTCGAAGACCACACTGCATTTCCATGACGAAAGTAAAACAGTTCAAAATAGGGATGAAACCTTTTTATTGACAGTGAATAGATATAAAATTATTTAACTGGACATATACAGTGTTCATCATCAGCAGTAAAACTCTGATGATGATTTACTGCTGATGATGAACACTCTATATGTGTTCGAATATCCAGTTAAATAATTTTATATCTATTCACTGTCAATAAAAAGGTTTCATCCCTATTTTGAACTGTTTTACTTTTAACAACAACTAAATGATTAAAAGCCAAAAAGGTATAACTATAGATAATTAATTATCAGTTAATGTTGGTTATCAATCAGTTGTTAAATAATTAGTTAAACAGACTGCCCAAATTAACAATAACTAATAATCATAATTAATTTTTAATAGAAAAGCTATTAAATCACTATAACATAAAATTAAAATAATCCTTTGCAGCTACAACAACGCAGTCCACTGAACAACAGAAATAGAGACACCCTTAAACCATTTTGTTTTCCATTCAGTTTTTTTTAATTCTTGTTATGTTTGTTATTCTAAAACTTTTTCAGGAATCGTTCGATGCGTAGACGTTTTTGATGTACCCAACATGCAAAATCAACTCCCTGCAGACATCAAACATACCAGTGTGATGTACTCCAAAAACCTTACTGTCCCAGCATGTAGACATTGGAACCTACCAGTGTAACCCATTGGTACTTTAAAAACCTTACTGTTCAGCAGGCAGACATCAAAACATACCACTGTGACCCAATGGTACTTCAAAAACCTTATTGTCCTTACTATCATTGCATGCAAACATCAAAACATACCAGTGTGAACCAACGGTATTTCAAAAACTTTACTGTCCAAGCATGCAGACATTAAACGTACCAATTTGAAGCAACGGTATCTTAAAACCCTTACTGTCCCAGCATGCAGACATCAAAATCTACCAGTTTGACCTGACGGTACTTCAAAAACCTTACTGTCCTTAATGTCTCAGCATACAGACATCAAACATACCAGTTTGACACAACGGTATTTCAAAACCCTTACTGTCCCAGCATGCAGACATCAAAACGTACCAGTTCAACCCAACAGTACTTGAAAAACCTTACTGTCTCAGCATGCAGACATCGAAACATACCAGCGTGATCAAACGGTACTTCAAGAAACTTACTGTAAAGCATGCAGACATCAAAATATACCGGTGAGACCCAACGGTACTTCAAAAATCTTGCTGTCCTTGCGGTCCCAGCATGCAGACATCAAACATACCATTGTGACCCAACGGTACTTCAAAAATCTTACTCTCCTTACTGTCCTATCATGCAGACATCAAAACATACCAGTGTGACCAAACGGTACTTGAAAACCTTACTGTAAAGCACGCAGACATCAAAACATACCAATGTAACCTAACGGTTCTTAAAAAATCTTACTGTTCTTACGGTCTCAGCATGCAGATATCAAACATACCAGTGTGACCCAGGGGTACTTATAAAATATTATTCTCCTTACTGTCCTAGCATGCAGACATCAAAACATACCAGCGTGACCAAAGGGTATTTCAAAAACCTTACTGTAAAACATGCAGACATCAAAACATACCAGTGTGACCCAACGGTACTTCAAAAATCTTACTGTCCTTACGGTCCGAGCATGCAGACATCAAACATACCAGTGTGATACAACGGTACTTGAAAAACTTTACTGTTCTTTACTTAAATACCCATATTGCAAAACAACTAATTTAATGTTTTCCAGGAAACAGTTGGACCCAATTTCAAGTAATTGGTTTGCAAAACATAAGCTAAAACAAAGGAATTCTAATCCGTTAAGTAAAATTATTAAAGGCTATAATATTTTGGCTCAAACATCTCGTCATGGTAAACTTATTTTCAAGAATGCAAGAGCAAGCGTTTTGTTAAACTACACTAACAAATATGTGTTTTACGTTCTTTTTATTTGGCATTCCCATTACAGTTCTGATTCTGGATGAAAAGAAACGAAAGCTATTTTATTTAAACATATAATTAGTAATACTAGGACCAAATTCAACGAATCCATTGAGTTATTTCATCAGGGAGAAAATGCCTTAATAATTGCATACCAAACCATTTTTTGATCAAAAAGTGCTAGACGAGAGGGGGCAAATACATTCTTAAAATCCGGGGGGAAAGGCAATTTTGTTCCTTTCTGTATAAGTTTTTGAATGAAATACAAGAAAAGGATATTCTTCAAGATCTTGGGGAAATGATTTCCGCCCCCTCCGATAAAAAGAAAATAAATTGACGCCAATGCTCAAGGGCCTGAAGAATTCCCTAACTTATGTTTCTGAGGCTATGGTGACCCTGACACGGTAAAAATATTTAAATTGTACCATGAAGGGGTAAGTCTCTTGAAAAAGTGTAAAAGTTCCCTTCATTTTCATTAATTTATTTTTGTATCTATTCACTTTTTGAACACTTAACCCTTTGATGCCTGAATTATGAAAAAAGAATGGGAAAAATATTTCGGCCGTTTCAGGCTTCGTTATGACCTATTCCACGACAGAAATGGCAAGAAAAAAAATGTATTGATAAAGATGATGAAATAAAAAAATGGTTCCCACAGGAGCCATCCGGCAATCATGGCACAAAAACACTCTGATCGGCTGCATAGTGTGGTAAGTCAGAAAACAATTCCTGTTGGGTGTGAAACACAAGGACACTTCACATTTTACGCATTTCACTTTGGAATGAGCTTGTACACATACTCTGCATCTCTGTTTTCTCTCTATCCAAGCCGGGAAGTGCCCCTGTCCATCGAGTCTTGTCGAATCTGGGGGGCGACAAGTATAATTTCTTTTTTTCTAAGAGTTGGTATCTGCGTCACTGAAAGGTCTACCTCTCTTTGGTGCTGCCAAAGATGCACCAGATAGAAGTGCACGTGCCACATCTGTCTTGAACTGTAGCAGGTTCATTGGTTTCTGCCCAGCAGCAAGACACCTGCGGTATAAGAGCCAGCCATTCGCAACGGAGAGGTCAAACAAGAAGAAGAAGATCCTCATGTACCATTTGCTCCGTGACTTGAAGTCGATCCTGGAAAGCTCCAGCAACATGTCGGCAAGATCTACACCACCCATAAAGCGGTTGTACTCCTTCACACAATATGGTCGCTTGACATCGGCATACTCTTTTCGTTTACCATCCCACCGCCTACACGTATCTTCTGGGTCTAGGGCGGCATAGGTCGAAATCAAGTGGACTGGCTTATTGTCATACCCCTTCACCACAATGGCATTCGACTGCGTTTCCACTCGCCAGTCGTAAGAGCCTCTTCCTCGGGCTTTCAATTTGCTGTCTGATTCCAAAGCACAGCCTTTCAACCTGTTTGCCCTCACTGTGGCCAGTGTTAGTATGCCCTGATCACTTAGTGTTTGTGCCAAGTCTAACGAGGAGAACCAATTGTCAAAGAATAGCTTGTAATTTTTGTGCTTGGGTATTCCTCTTGCAAGCCGCAGGACAAAATCAGCTCCAACTCCCAGGTCACTGACATCAACCGACCCCTTACCCGTATACATTTCAAAGTCGTAAACGAAACCACTCTCCCCAGCCCTTGAGATGAACTTATAACCCCACTTATGCGGTTTCTTGGGATTGTACTGCTTCAACGAAATCCTCTGTTTTGTCGGCACAATTTACTGGTCTACTGCCTGGTGTTCTTCTGGGGGTATCTTCATAAAGTTATCTCTGATCATCTCTATCAGAGGACGAACTTTGTGGATCTTGTCGTGCCCAGGGTCTCCTCGTGGTTTCTGGGTAAGATTGTCGTTGAAATGAAGATACTTTTTGATCTGCTCGAATCTGTCACGCGACATGGCATCAGCTATTACAGGGTAGCGCGTTTCGTTTGACCAGTAACTGCGGTATGACGGCATTTTCACTATTCCTGTGAATGCAAGGATCCCTAAGAAGCATTCCACCTCGGCAGATGAAACTCCAAATTCTTTGGCATCTTTTTGAAGAGCGTAAATTTTTGTTTGGTCACGTATATGGTTGACCACGCCTTGGTCAAAAAACAGCCTGACAAATTCCAGGGGTGTCTTGCCACTCATTTCTTGGTCGACGACAAGATGATCCTTCCACGCAGCATCTGGCTGGACGAAATCCACTTTTCTCCCAGCAAGGTCCCGTCGTTTGCTTGGTTTCGAAGCAGCAGTGCCTGAGCTCGTGGAATTTTGTCTGGCGATCTCGACGTCCTCATGGTCATCTTCACTGTTGTGGTCGTCAGCTTCAATTCGACCGCTTTCTATTTCTTCTTCAATCTCTTCTTCCTGCGGGTTATTACCAGGATCAGGAAGGAGAAAACTAGGATCAGATGGGTCCTCATCTTCATCAGACAGATCTTCGAGGTCGAAGTTGTCTTCCGGGCAAAGAACAAAATTCAGAGCCTGTGCTAATGACACGGGGCGTCTTCGAAGTCTTCGCTGGACAGCCGAATACCCATCTTCCACAGTTTTTGATGTACTCGGAGAAGGCTGGTCCATTTCTGCACTGTAAAAAATATATTTGGTAACAGTCTAGTAGGGGAGACCGGGGTTGACCCGGACACGGGGTTGATCTGGACAGTCAAGTATGGACACCTAGCGGTTTAGTAAAAATTCTCAAAAAATCACGAAAGGTGCACCATCTACTGCCCTATTATCAAGCCAGTTTGGATCTAGATACACGCAGCCATTTGTTTGTATTTTGCAAAAAGTGTTTTTTAAGGTAAGAATTTTTTTCAAGTGTCTCTGTTTGGAGTTTAATAGAGTGGACCAGGCTGCTGGATTTGCAATGACATTTTTTCAGGAGAAAAGTAGCTCACATAGAAAGATTCTAGAGCAGTTTATTGAGCGCCATCTATTTGATTTTTTTTTCAAATCACTTTGACGTCGCACGAGGACACATGGGGTTGGGCCGGACACGGCGTTTGGGGGTTGGTTCGGACATTTATTTTATCTGTCCGAACCAACCCCGTCTCTAAAAGGTTGTTATTTACGGTAGAAAATACACTCATGAATGCTTGAAAATAAGTATTTCTACTAAGCAAGTACAGCAGTTCGCATTAGGAATATATTTTAGTGGTATACTAAGCGGTCTTTGAGTAAAATCTCAGCTCGTACCAACTCCGGTGAATGGTGTGTCATTTTAAAGCTTTTTTGTCATTTTATATAGCTGAAGTACTGTTTTTTACTTTTTATACTTTTATGCATATTTGAAAAAAAAAGAAGTCGAAATCTAATGGTTTAGCATGGTGTCCGAACCAATACTGGGGCCATCCGATCCAACCCCGTGGGTAGGGGTTGTTTCGGACATTTCAAAAAAATGAAAAAAAATAAAAATCTTTTTTTTCCTTTTTGTAGAAAAATCTGAAAAAAAATCTCGAAGGTAGTCCTAACGGATACGCATTTTATGATGGCTTAGAAGATATGCCGTTTCAAAAAATCGCGTCCGGGTCAACCCCGGTCTCCCCTACATTGTTATTGACGACGGCAACTCCACCAGTTCTTGTCTAGATGGCTCTTCCGAGCGATAAAATTCGGAGCTATGCATGCCGGATGGTTCCTTGAAGCCACAGAACATGGTCGAGCTCTCAAAATTTGATTCCAATGGTGTAAAGCAACTGTTTTCATGATATCTAGGCATCTTACACTGTATACGGCTTACCGTCTCATCTGGTCTCGCTACCGCCGGATGGTTCCCAGAGGAACCACGACGTTGGGGGTCGTTTCTATCCTCTGGTTTTCCAGCTATAGGAGTGTATGATAGCTCATCTGAACAAACAAAACGTCCTCTTTCTAAAACTTTTGGAATGAAAACTCTAGCACAATAAACAATAAAGTTATTCACAAAAAAGTATTCTCACCTTTCAGAAAAAACAAGCAAGGCTAGAGGGAACAGGTTCAAACTTCATTACCTCACACAAGGGTGACAGATTACGGACTAAGAAAAATACAAACCTGTCTAGGTAGATCAGATTGAGACAATGGCAAACGGATTGACGTTAATAGGTCAAACGGTCAGGATTAAAATAAATTAAAAAGTTCATGGTTCCTGAGGGAACCTTCAGGCATCAAAGGGTCACTTTTTAATGTTAATACTTTAACACTTTTTGAACATCTTGTTCAAAAAGTGTAAAATACAAAGGTTTCTCTATAGCATTGGTTAGTCAAAAGAAAAATACTTTTTTAAATCCCCCCCCCAAGAAAAAGAAAAGAAAAAAAATGACTTTCAAGAATTCAATGGTTAGCAATCCATTTAAGTCTTAGAGGTGGAATAGATACAAAAATAAATTAATGAAAATGAAGGGAACTTGGTTATATTTCAGTTTTCTTTCTGAATGAAAACTAAATTCCTGAAACAAAGAATCATATACGCCATTCTTATTCAAAACTTTGACACATTAAGTGTAAAAAAAAAATAAAAATGTTTAGGAATTTGTTTCAAGCTTTAGTAAGTATATATATATATATAGCAAAAAATGAAATTTACGATTTCTAATGTGCACGTGTCCAATATTTTATGATTAAAAATAAAATTGTCAAAATAAACATTGATTGGTTTCTCAGACACCAACTGTCAATTCTTATATGTTGATTACTACATTCACCAGCCTTCATGACTTGACTTCCTATATCAGCTTGATGAAGAATCACATAACAGAATTACAATAATTCGTAAGTTAGGCAATTAAGAACTATTTTTAGTTTGGGAAGAAGGCGATTTTATACAACTTCCAACATTTCTTAGTTAGCAAGACTAGTTAAAAATCATGTAAGTTTTTCTCCGTATACTAGTCATTTTCTAAGCCTAATCATTTTCTAAGTTAAAACTATAGTTTGCTTTTTATTTCTACATCTATAAAGTAAATGAGGTTCGCACTGCTATCTATAATTTTAGTCGTCATCAGAAATTCGTTTCTATTCCTTTTTTTAGACAGAGAAAGATGGGTTTATTGATATAAATAAACAAAACAAAACAAGAAGTTGGCCCGAAGCACTAATCAAGCGCTATCCCTTTAGGGATAACGCTTAACGAGTTGTATTTGTATTCCTAAGATGATAATTGAATTAAACATCACAGGCGAGATTAGCAGGACTTTGGATCTCAGGGACACCAATTCAGGGGTAATTAAACCGATCGAATATAGGGAGCTGAAATACCTTGGTCGTGTGATCCGCATACCCAAAACTTGATTATAAAAGGTCGTCCTTCAGTCGCTGCCATGTGGTACCAGAAGAAGAGAACGCCGCAAAAAAAAAAGCCTACAATGCAGCTAATGGGCTGACCTCTGAAATCTCAATGCCTCAATCCAACCCAATGGGAAGATGTTTGGGCGGCCGCAGCGATGAGATTAGATTGATAACGCTTCTTGGATGCCCTAAGCGCCTTTGGAGGGACAGGAGAATCTAAGGTCTAAGGAATTTGGTGGAGGGGTGGGGCAAGGGTAAATTTTGAAAAATGTCTTTTTTGTATTTTCAGCGAAAAAAAAACAGAGTTTCACCACCTCTCCTCATATTTTGAAGTTTATCTTCATTAAACGAAAACTGACATGAATTCGTTCCCCTGGTAGATTTTTCTCAGTCTGATCAACAGTTGCAAAAATTAATAATGTTTTCTGTAAGTGAGAATAAATAATGAAAAAAAGTACATCTCCATTAATCGATTTGTAATGTTTTTCAATAACATGTAGTAAGGGATGGTGGCAGTTAAAATATGAATTAATTCACGTAACAGCATTAGAGAAATATTAAAAATATAGAGGCTAGATCGCCGCTTATTTCCGCTATTTATTTAACAATGAAAATTCCAATGGTAAAATGGCAGTGACTCATAATTGACGACGAAGTCTGACCACAAAATATTATGAATCTGACCTCTTATTTTTTTTCTATCTTTAACGACCTTTCCACAAACTATAGATTTGGCTATCGTTTTGAAATTTAGCATAGATCGCTGTGAAACTGAGGTTTAAAATACTTGGAAAATTCCAACTGATATTGCAGTCTGATCAAAATGGATGTTTCGCTCTCCAAATTTATTCTTGAATTTGACTTGACTCAGGGTTAACAACGGAACCTGACCGCAAAATTTTCAAAATCTGGCCTCTTATCTTTTTTCTATCTTTAAATTCCTTTCCAGAAATACTAGATCGTTTTCAAAAATAAGCATTAATCGCTGTAAAGTTGAGCTCCCAAATCTCTGAAAAAATCCGACTGGAAAAATTTCAAATTTAACTGGGTTGAACGTTCCATACTCCAATCTCGTTCTTAAGATCGGCTTGGCTCGGGGTTAATGACGGAATCTGACTGTAAATTTTTCCGAATTTTTTTGAATATAGTTTGGGGTCTTATTCCTTGATTACACGCATCGCTCCCTGGAGTTACATTATTAAACCTTTCACACATTTTAATTAAAATTGCTGTTGAAATTCGGTTTTGAGATCATGTGGGTCTATGCAGATGCTTGCAGTACATGCGTCGTTCGAGGGGAATCACGTTTGCCAGATCGGGAACCCTTAAAAAGGGTACTAAAAATTTTGCTTCGCAAATGAAAGAGTCTTCTCCTAAGTTTTTACGACCAGTTGTTTTATGATATGTATCCTTCAATGATTTAATATATATACTTTACACAAAGTAAACTTTAGATTAATTGTAATTAAGTATTATGCTAAGCCTCATTTATTTTCTTTGTATTTTAAATATAAGTTTTATTTTGTCTTATATTTTTTATCATAATTTATTGTTTTCTCACTTACCAGTTTTAAGCCAGTGCGGAGGCTTTATTGCAGAAAAGAAGCATTTTGTGTTTCTAGATGTCACGTTCTGCTGGCTTCACCCATGCGTAAGAAATGAATGACAGTTCACAGAAAAGCTACGATTCCAGCCATCTCACAGGCAGCTCTTCAGGTTTTGCTAAGGTAACAGCTGAAAAAAAGATGTCACGCATTTTGATCGTGTCGCAGATAGATTTTTTTAAGTTTTTCAGCACGACTGGCCTTTTTTAGCCTGGTTTTTGCGACCTCTCCTTTGATTCTTCGCATATGTATAATACTCTAAACCGTGAAGCTCCATCTGTAGAATCATATATCAGATTGCCCCATCGAAGAAGTGGCGGCTTTTCATTTCGTACCAAAAAATGAGTATTTGGTTGAATTATATGACAATCTTTTCGGCCGATTCTTTGATTTCAAAGCTACGGACAACATTTAGGGAAAGGGTGCGACTGGTGGGACAAGTCGGCCTTTCAAAGTTTCTGGTATTCAAGAGATATGTTTCACAATGGCAATTGTGATAATAATGAATTATCACAATAATGAATCAAAATGTCTCAATAATATCAAAATCTCAATAATGAATCAAAATATGGTAAGCTGCAGCCCTTATCCCCCCTCTGAGAATTACTATTAGCTCTAATTCTCATTAGAAAAACCTAAAACTTAAGTAGTGTTCTCGATCTAAATGGATTCAAAAAAGTTACTACAAGATTTTTCGAGGGGTAAGCAGGGACGATTTTTTTAGTGGATGTGACCTAGCTCGGATAAACAGCTCTCAAAGAAAGGTGTTCTATGTTTCCCAAGCATTAAAAAACATTAATCTTTTTATTTCTGCCATCCAAGAGGGGAGATTCGAAGTGCTCCAATGTAGGTCCTCGTCGATGTCTATTGTTACCTAGCCCATTTTCGGATTGAAAATTTTTTGCCATGTAAATTATATCATTCAGATAATAATTTTTTTTAAAAGGCAGCTTTAGCGGCTAGTAGAGTCAACACTATGAATTTTTCATTACAAGTTTCACAAATCTCAGTTAGACACGGTGTTTCATTTCGCAGGTATTCAGCTCCATTAGTAAAAAAATAGTAGACGCAATGACAATACACAGTAGTTTTGTTGCAACTTCCACTTCCATTAATCCAATATCTTGTTCCTTACCAGGCCGTAATCTTTTTTCCTCTTTCATTTATAAGCATTCAATTTTTCGTCTTTATTTCTTTTCTAACAAACACAACTTAGAAACTAGGGAAATTTTCTCAAGAACGTTAAAACTAAAAATGGTTTTAAAAATTTAAAACAGCCCTAGCATCCTTACTTCAGCGAAGTTCAGCCAGGACTGATAAATAAAATGGTATCAAATGATAAATTCATTCAAACAAAACAGAACAAAATAATCAAAAAGTTCGTGGTAATGAACTGTAGTAAAGAGCGACCCGGCTCAATAGTAACCGAAACTCTAAAAAACGGGATTTTTATAACAGTAGTTACGTCAAAAGAATCGAATTTTAATGCTGATTTTAAATATATAGGTTTCATTAAGTGTAGACTTACCTATCAAAAGATACGAGCCTGAGAAAATTTGCCTTATTTTAGAAAATAGGAGGAAACACCCCTTAAAAGTCATAGTATCTTAACGAAAATCACATAATCAGATTTAGCGTATCAGAGAACCCTACAGTAGAAGTTTCAGGCTCCTATCAACAAAAATGTGGTATTTTACATTTTTGCCACAAGACAGATGACGGATGCGTTTTTATTTGTTTTTTTTTGTTTTTTTTGTTTGTTGTTTTTTTTTCCAGGGGTGGTCGAATCGACCCAATGAACCTAGAATCTCGTGAGAGGGCTCATTCTAACGGAAATTAAAGTTTCTAGTGCCCTTTTTAAGTGACCAAAAATTGGAGGGCACCAAGGCCCCCTCCCATGCTCTTTTTCTCCCCTAAGTCACGGGATCAAAATTTTGAGATAGCCGTTTTATTCAGCATAGTCAAAAAACATAATAACTGTGTCTTTCAGGACGATTTACTCCCCCACAGTCCCCGTGGGAGGGGCTTCTCCCACGTTTTGTTCAGCATAGTCAGATTTTCTGACTAAGCTGAACAAAATGGCTATATCCAAATTTGGATCTGGTAACTTCGGAAAAAACAATAGCGTGGGATGGGGCCTAGATGCCGTCCAATTTTTTGGTATCTTAAAAAGTGAGCTAGAACTTTTAATTTACATTAAAATGGGCCCTTCCAGTAAAACGTAAAATGTGGCTCACGTAAAAAAGAGCCACAGTCCCCGTGGGAGGGGCTGCAAGTTATAAACTTTGACCATTGTTCACATATAGTAATGGTTATTGGGAAGTGTACAGACGCTTTCAGGGGGATTTTTTTGTTGGGGGAGGGTTTGAGGGGAGGGGGTTATGTGGGGAAGCTTCTCATGGAGGAATTTGTCACGGGGGAAGAAAATTTCCATGAAGGGGATGCAGGATCTCTTAGCATTTTTTTTTGAGAACAATGGTAAAATAAACATGAAAAAGTTTTTTCAACTGAAAGTAAGGAGCAGTGTTAAAACTTAAAACGAACAGACATTTTTACGCATATGACGGGTTCACCTCCTCATAATACTTCGCTCTTTACGCTAAAGTAATTTTATTAATTCCAACTATTTATTCTACAGCCTTTGTGATTCAGGGGTCATTCTTAAGAAATTGGGACAAAATTTGAGCTTTAGTGTAAAGAACGAGGTACTGACGAGGGGGTGAATTCCGTCTTATACGTAATAAAAACATAAAAATATAGAAGTTCGTTACGTAAGTTAATTCGTAGGTTACATATATTTTTACTAATAAAAACGTTCGTAAAAAATTAAAAGTTCTAGTTACCTTTTAAACAATCCAAAAACTGGAGGGTAACTAGGCCTGGGAGGGTACTACCCCGCTCCTTTTTCTCAAAATTGTCCGATCAAAACTATGAGAAAGCCATTTAGCCATAAAAATAAATTTGGTTTTAATTATTCATATGCGGAGAGCCAAAATCAAAACATGCATTAATTCAAAAACGTTCAGAAATTAAATAAGTAAAACAAGTTTTTATGGCACTTGGTATTAACCAAGTGACATATAGCAATCGCCAATTCTGTCGGTCTGTCTGTCTGTCGGTCTGTCGGTCCCGGTTTTGCTACTTTAGGCACTTCCAGGTAAGCTAGGACGATGAAATTCGGCAGGCGTATCAGGGACGGGACTAGCTTAAATTAGAAATAGTCGTTTTCCCAATTTGACCATCTGGGGGAGAGTGGGGGGCCGGTTAATTCGGAAAAAATAGAAAAAATGAAGTATTTTTAACTTATGAATGGGTAATGGGATCTTCATGAAATTTGATGTTTGGAATGATATTGTGTCTCAGAGCTCTTATTTTAAATCCCGACAGGATCTGATGATATTGGGGGAGTTGGAGGGGGGAAACCTAAAATCTTGGAAAACACTTAGAGTGGAGGGATCGGGATGAAACTTGATGGGAAAACTATGCACAAGTCCCAGATACATGATGGACATAATCGGAACGGATCCGCGCTCTTTGGGATAGTTGGGGGGGAGATAATTCTAAAAAATTAGAAAAAATGAGGTATTTTCAACTTACGAACGGGTAATGTGATCTCAATGAAATTTGATGTTTAGAAGTATATCGTGTCTTAGAGCTCTTTTTTAAAATCCCAACCGGATCTGGTGACATTGGGGGGGGGAGTTGGGAGGGGGAAACCTAAAACTTGGAAAACGCTTAGAGTGGTGGGATCAGGATGAAACTTGGTGGGAAAAATAAACACAAGTGCTAGATACATGATTGGTATAAACGGAACGGATCTGCTCTCTTTGGGATAGTTGGGGGGGGGGTTATTTCTGAAAAATTAGAAAAAATGATGTATTTTGAACTTACGAACAGGTGATCGGATCTCAATGGAATTTGATATTTAGAAGGATATCGTGGCTCAGGGCTTTTATTTTAAACCCGACAAGATCAGGTGACATTGGGGGGGGGGGGAGTTGGGAGGGGGAAACCTAAAACTTGAAAAACACTTAGAGTGGAGGGATCGGGATGAAACTTGGTGGAAAAAATAATCGTGAGTCCTAGATACATAATTGGCATAATCGGAACGGATCCGCTCTTTTTGGGGTAGGTGGGGGAGGGGTTAATTCTGAAAAATTAGAAAAAATTAGGTATTTTTAACTTACGAACCTACCGGATCTCAATGAAATTTGATATTTAGAAAGTTATCGTGTCTCAAAGCTCTTATTTTAAATTCTGACTGGATCTGGTGACGTTGGGGGAAGTTTGAAGTGGGGAAACCTAAAATCATGAAAAACGCTTATATTGGAGGGATCGGGATAAAACTTGGTGGGGAAAATAAGCAGAAGTCTTACGTACGTGATTAACATAATTGGAACGAATCCGATCTATTAGGGAGGGGGGAGGGTTAATTCTGAAAAATAAGAAAAAATGACGTATTTTTAACTTATGAAGGAGTGATCGGATCTTCATGAAACTTCATATTTAGAAGGACCTCGTAACTCAGATCTCTTATTTTAAATCTCAACCGGATCAAGCGTAATTGGGGGGGGGGGGCAGTTGGGGGGGGGGGCGGAAATCTAGAAAATACTTAAAGCGGTGAGATCAGGATGAAACTGGATGGGAAGATTAAAAACCCGTCTAAGATACGTGACTGACATAACCGGACCGGATCTGCTCTCTTTGGTGGAATTGGAGGGGGGGGTAATTTTGAAAATTAAGGTATTTGTAACTTACGAAAGGGTGGCCAGATCTTAATAAAATTTGATATTTAGAAGGATATTGTGCTATAAAGTTCTTATTTTAAATTCTGACCAGATCCTGTGACGTTGGGGGAGTTGGAGGGGGAAACCGGAATTCTTGGAAAACGTGAAAATTGGGGTATTTTTATCGTACGAATAAATGATCGGATCTTAATGAAATTTGATTTTTAGAAAGACTTCATGTCTCAGAGCTTTTATTTCAAATCTTGACCAGATCGTTTGACGTTGGGGGGAGTTGGAGGGAGAAATCTTGGAAAAACACTTGGAGTGTAGGAATCAGGATGAAGCTTGGTGTATAGAATAAACAAATGTCCTTGATATGTGATTGACAGAATCGTATGGATTCGCTCTCTTTGGGAGATTTGGGGGGAGGAGTTCAGTGACTTGGCGAGTTTGGTGCTTCTGGGCGTGCTAGGACGATTAAATTGATAGGCGTGTCAGGGAGCTGCACAATTTGACTTGATAAAGTCGTTTTCCCACTTTCGACCATCTAGGGGGCTAAAGGGAGAGGGAAATTTAGAAAAAATTGGGTATTTATAACTTACGAGTGGGTGATCGGATCTTAATGAATTTTGATATTTAGAAGGACATCGTGACTCAGAGCTCTTATTTTAAATCCTGACCGGCATTAAGCCTCTTATTTTTCTTTTTAAATAAATCTATTGATTCATAGAATTTTGTTAGAGCTCATACCATATGATCTCTTGGCTCTTAGCTCTTCTCGCCTCGTCACAAGTGCCATATGAGCTCTTAGCTCTTGTTTTTTAACTGAAAGTAAGGAGCAATATTAAAACTTAAAACGAATAGAAATTACTCCGTATACAAAAGGGGCTGTTCCCTCCAGAATGCCCCGCTTTTTATGCTAAAGTTTTTTAACTGTTTTAAAAAGTAGAGTTGAGAAAAAGAGTAAAACTTTAGCGTAAAGAGCTGAGTGTTGAGAAGGAAACAGCCCCATTCATATACAGAGTAATTTCTGTTCGTTTTAAGTTTTAATTAAATAAAAAAAAACAAGTTTTTTTAAATGAAAGTAAGGAGCGACATTAAAACTTAAAACGAACAGAAATTACTCCGTATATGAAAGGGGCTTTTCCTTCTCGACACCCCGCTCCTTGCGCTAAAGTTTGATTCTTTCTCGCAACTCTACTTTTTAAAACAATAAAAAACTTTAGCGTAAGGAGCGGGGTGTCGAGGAGGAAAAGCCCCTTTCATATACGGAGTAATTTCTGTTCGTTTTAAGTTTTAATGTCGCTCCTTACTTTCATTTAAAAAACCTTGTTTTTTTTTATTTAATTTCTGAAAGTTTTTGAATTAATGCATGTCTGATTTTGGCTCTCCGTACATAAATTACTAAAATGAAATTTGCATATTAATTCTTTTTTTGGCTAAATGGCTTTCTCTTAGTTTTGATCAGACGATTTTGAGAAATAAGGGGTGGGGAAGGAGGTCTAGTTGCCCTCCAATTTTTCGGTTACTCAAAAAGGCAACTAGATTTTTGCCTTTAAAAAGGCAAATAGAATTTTAATTTTTAACGAACGTTTTTATTAGTAAAAAAAAAAGTAACTTGAGAATTAACTTACAGTAACAAACGTACATAACTTACGTAACTTACGTTACGTTTTATCCCAATTCTTTAAGAATGACCCCTGAATCAGAAAGGCCGTAGAATAAATAGTTGAAATTATTTAAAAAATTTTTAGCCTAAAGAGCGAAGTATTTATCTCCTCCTAAATACCTCGCTCTTTATGCTAAAGTATTTTTAGAACCCTTCATATGCGTAATAATCTCTGTTCGATTTAAGTTTTAATGCTTCTCCTTACTTTCAAATGAAAAAACTTTTTCATGTTTATATTTTCATTGTTTTTTTTATAGTAATGCTAGAAAGTCCTGCGCCCTTTTCATTGAATTTCTCTTCCCCCGTGAAATACTCATCCAAGGAAAGATCCTCCCATATAGCCCCCTCCCCTGAACCCCACACCCAAGCCAAAAAAATCCCCCTGATAACGTCGGTACACTTCCCAGTAACCATTACTGTATGTAAACATTGGTCAAAGTTTGTAACTTGCAGCCCCTCCCCCAGGGACTCTGGGGGGGGGGGGGTAAATCATCCCCAAAGACATAGTTATTATGGTTTTCGACTATGCGGAACAAAATGGCTATCTCAAAATTTTGATCCGTTTTGGGAAAAAAATGAGCGTGGGAGGGGGCCTAGGTGCCCTCCAATTTTTTTGGTCACTTAATAAAGGCACTAGAACTTTTCATTTCCGTTAGAATGAGCCCTCTTGCAACACTCTAGGACCACTTGGTCGATACGATGACCCCTGGGGAAAAAAAACAAAAACAAATAAACACTCACCCGTTATTTGTCTTCTGGCAAAAAATACGAAATTCCACATTTTTGTAGATTGTACCTTGGAATTTTTCTATAGGGTTCTCCGATACGCTGAATGCGATGGTGTAATTTTCGTTAAGATCCTATGACTTTTAGGGGGTGTTACCCCCTATTTTCCAAAATAAGGCAAATTTTCTCAGGCTCGTAACTTTTGATGACAAAGACTAAATTTGATGAAATTTATATATTTAAAATCAGCATAAAAATCCGATTCTTTTGATATATCTTTTAGTATCTAAATTCCGTTTTTTAGAGTTTCGTTTACTATTGAGCCGGGTCGCTCCTTACTACAGTTCGTTACCACGAACTGTTTGATATTGCTCCTTACTTTCAGTTAAAAAAACTTGTTTTTTTTTATTTAATAAAATACAAAGGAAGATTAGGTTTGAAAGCTTGTATTACATATATATATATATATATATATATATATATATATATATATATATATATATATATATATATATATATATATATATATATATATATATATATATATATATATATATATATATATATATATATATATATATATATATATATATATATATATATATATATATATATATATATATATATATATATATATATATATATATATATATATATATATATATATATATATATATATATATATATATATATATATATATACATATATATATATATGTGTGTGTGTGTGTGTGTGTGTGTGTGTAATTAATATTCGAAATATTCGAAAACGAAATTATTCACTTAATTGAATTCCCCTGTCTTCAGAAAATTTTCTTATTGTTTCTAAGTTGTTTTTTTTATATGGAAAAGCAGTGTCGTCTTCGTTGCTGTTCTTTCACTTGTCATATTTATGTCATAATATGTCATAAATATAACATATTTATTTTATTTCCTTTCCATCATTTTGTATCTTTGTTCCTAAAATTGACTATTATTTTTATTATTCATTTTTTACGGATGATGTATATGTTTAGAGACGTATACAGGCTACCATGGCATTATGGCCTCTGGAGCTGGGAAAGCCCTTAATAGCTCTTCGATAGTTCTCACCTGATTTTCATCCCAAAATTTTCATTCGATGGCGTTTCCACTTTAGTAAGGCCACAATTGTCATTTTTTGGAAAAAAAATGTGAATTGGCATTTTTTGTCCTAATAGCTTTTTTATATCCATTTAATATGGGCTGTATGTGTAATAAGGGTCAAAACAAAAACACCGTGTGGCGATGCAATCTTTGAATTTGGGAAGCTCTGTAAGCAGGCGCGTCAATAGAGGGGAAGGGAAGGGAGGTAATTGACCCTGTTCCCTGAGATTTTAAAGAATAACCTGTTTTGCTATTTTCATTGCAAACAACTTTTTATTTGGGCACTGTCGTCAAAGAAAATTGAAAAGCAACATCATTGATTTTTTAAATTATATTTTTCTCCCCCTCTCCTCTAAATGTTCGTGCATTGACGCCCCAATATATGAGTAGCTCTTTGATAGTTTGAAACAAATTGATTATTCCAAATTTTCACTGGTTACCACAGTAGCCCTAATTATGCCATTGCTATTTTACGAAAAAATTGGCAGAAACCAGGACTTTACCATGGTTATTTTACAAAAAGAAAAAGGTAAAAATCTGGATTTTACTGCTAGATAGTTTCTTTTTCACTCGATAATTAAATTTTGCTGGGCGATTTTTCTTTCGATTTTTCTTCGATTTTCTCTGGCTCAGTACAAACACCCCTGGTTTAGAAAAAAGATACATAAGCAAACAAATAAATTCGGTTCTATGACCAATTTTGTTGCAAAAATTCATTTTTTTTTTCTGCATATACAAACCTCCATTATAAGGATCTTGATCATTTAAGTCTGACGGTCTTCATCCGATTGTTTTCTTAAATCGTCCTCATATTACGGGTGGGTTTCCAACATTTCTAGAATTAAATAAATCTTTCGATGCAAATAATTTTGATGGAGAACTTCATCATGTTTCTATGATATTTGTTCTATTTAATGCAACTGGGGAAAATCCGAATCTGGACACACTTCACGTATTGAAAATCAAGAATTTATGCTATGCTATTACGCTATCTAGTGTTATTGCGCGCTTATAATTTATAAACTGTACTGACAGACGAATGCAAAAAAAATACATGAGATTCTTAGCACTTATCAAATAGATTAAGATAGATAAAAATCAAACTGAATAACATTATCTCAATTAAACTCATTTTCAATTAAATTTATTATAATCTGAGGAAATTGGATTATACTAATACAAATCAAAATAAACCAAACCGCATTATGGGAGACGCTTACGTACTGTTCCGTGAATCTAAGCCGTTTCGTACTTACTACCACTACTACTAATAACTCACTGCAGCACCAAGCCGCCTGAGGCCAACACAGCTACGCAAGCTCCTCCTCCAACCTAATCTATTCAATGCCTCCCTCTTTCCAACCTCCCAGGAAGTTCCCATTTCCTTTAAATCTGTATTTATGACATCCTCCCAACCCAGACAAGGACGACCTGCTTTCCGTGTAGCCCCAGACGGTTGGCCAAAAAGGACAATCTTCGGTAATCTGTCATCCTTCATCCGTAGAACGTGGCCTAGCCATCTCAACCTTTCTTTCATTGTAGCCCCAGAAAGCGGGATTGAACCACACTTTTCGTACAACCTACTGTTTGAAATACGGTCAGTCAGCCGGGAACCCAGAACAATTCGTAGGCAATTTCTCTGGAAAACATCTAGTAAATTTTCATCTGCTTTTCGGAGTGCCCATGCTTCAGAGCCATATTTGACCACTGTCATCACTGTAGCTTCCTATATTCTAATCTTGATTTGCAGAATTATCTTTCTATTCTTACAAAAAAATTTTAACCGTATTTGCAGATTGCAATATTGCGTACTATGCAATGACATTACATATTGTGTATTTATTATTACTAATTCATATTTACTGAAAAAAAAATATAATTCTTATCGAATAAATCCCTTTTTGGAACACAAGGTCACCAAGTTTTCATTCTGATTGATAAGAAAATTATTGAATCATTTTTGAATTACAATCATGTTTTCAAATTGTTAAAATTTTTCTAAACAAGGTTTTTAAAAAAGAAAACAACTAAAATAACCTTTATTTTAATTCAAAGAAACAATTTTACAATGTGATAAAGATGAAATCACTCTGGCCCTACTCGATTATTGAATAATAACTTTTAATTTGTATCTTATCCTCATCTGTTCCTTTTTTTTAGTCCTTAAGACCTGAATGCACATTTTTAGCCCCTATAGATTAATTTTGAGAAATGATTTCCAAAAAAAACTTTTCAAACAAAGGTGAAGAATCGTGCTAAAAACAAAAACGAGGATAAATACATTAATATACTGATATAAATTTGAAACGAAAAAAAATTGTCAAAAACGAATAAACAAAACCCAAGAAGAAAAAAAAATTAAAATGAATTATTAAACTTAAAGAAGACAGATACTTAAAAGTGGCAATTAAGTCAAACTTAAAAAGAACATAAATTACCCCAAAATTGAGCTGGGTTATCCCCCCCCCCTTAGACTCCCTAAAGGCCAGAGTGGTCTTGGCATTTTACTGTAAAAAAAAAACCTGGAAAATACCCCCCCCATGGAAAATTGATCCCCACTGAAAGAAAATTATTGGGAAAAATTGTCTTACCACCGAAAATTCCCTCAAACAATCCCCCCACCAACATAAGCCACAAGTAAGGTGAATATTGCTGCTTCAATGTCTAAAGGTCACATGTGACATTTTCAGGCTCATGACATAATTTCCAAAAACCACATGTGTAATCTGTTCTCAAAAGTAGATGTGCAAGACAATAAAGATCAGAAGGATTAAAATGTGATTCACAAAAATTCCTCCGTTGATTTACCGTTTGTCAGAAGGATTAAAATGTGATTTACACAGATTGCTCCTTTGAGCATAGCAAACAGTTTTTAGAATTCATCTTGGAAGTATGAAGTGTCATATGGAAAGTTTGGCAGTGTCAGTGACGATATCGATTATCTACGTAACAGTATTTTGTATTTTGCGACATATAGGAAGACAAGTTGCTTCACTGATTAGAAAATTTCACATTCAATCAAAAAATGTACACATTATAAACAACTTTTACAAGTAAAAAACTTGACCGGAAATTCTACGCAAGTCCGGAAAATAAAAGCGCAATATCATAGATGATTTTGTAAAACGTCATTGATTTCAATCTCCAATGGATCTCAAAATTATTGTCGATAATAATAAGAAGGCTATTTACATAAAATATACTCTTCAATTCGGGCACATAAAGCAAGGAAAAATTGCTGAAAAAATGAAAGTGTTTGAGGAATTCGCCATTGCTTGCTTTCCAAGCTACATAGTGTGCGAAAGCACACGATGGCTGGCCCCCAACCCCCCATTCCACTTCCTGGCTGAAGGGCCAAGAAACGTAGATCAGCACCGCCGGTACGGACTGTAAAGTCTAATGCCGTATCCTTTACCTTTTACCTTTTTTTCCAAGCTACATGCAGCTCTGCAGAGCATGGTCGTCCACCAGAATTTTCTACGACGAGGAGACTGGGCATCAATGTTTTTTTTTTTTTTTGGGGGGGGGGGGTAAAAAAATCAACAAAGAAGTGTTAGTTTTCTTATGTACATTACAAAAGTTAGAAATTTTGCGAATGATGGCCAAGAGTGGGGGAAAGGTCCCTCTTTCTCTTACCTGTTAGCCTAGTGATACCCGGTAAAGAGTAAGATGAAAGAGGTTTCTTTCCAGTACTTTTTTCTATATTTTTTCCATGTTTCATAACATTTTGTGAGCCTAAGATCGAAATACACGCCATGACCCCAAATACATTTGTGTGCACTTATCACGTGTGTACCTTATTGTAAGCTCAACAGGGATGTACGGATTAATGCATTCGTGACGGGGTCAAGCTTGTATAATACAAAAAATAAACAATTTATGCAGACAATTAAGAAAAACAATAAAGATTTTGAAAGGGAGACTTCACGAGTACAAAAGCTACTAGCGTCAATTATGATGTAGCCTCAGAGAATATCATAAAAAAAAAAAAAAAAAAAAAAAAAAAAAATCTCGAAGAGAATTGGAGGTATTTGTTAGTTACTCAGAACGCACTCAAGAATTTTGATCTGAATGTAAGATCTGAGAGAACTGGTTTCGTACGACGGGTTAGATCAAAAACAATTTGCACGTTAGGGGGTGAAGTATAGCGGGTCTGCATGCAAAATGTGTTAGCTACATTTATTCTGTATATTATGAAGTAAGCATTGTTTTCTAACTTCATGCTGTCATAATACTTTCCCTCCCTCCTAATTTGCAAATATATAGAGTAAATTATATAAGTCCAGTGCATTATGTCACCTGTCGCTTGTCTTTGCGGCTATGAAACCGGTTTTATAGACCTACAGATCAAAATTCTTGGGTGTCTTCTGAATAATTAACAAGTAATAAATTTGATATTTGATGAAACTGCCTTTACCCTTCAACACGATGTGATTAAAACTGAAATTTCTCTGTAAATGACAATTGATCAGTAGTTTTTGTTTTTAAGACTTATTTAAAATATAAATTCAACCTGCACAAGATCGGCCTTGGTTGGCTTGATCAAATCAAGTCAGATTAAGTAGGTTAGGTGACTTTAAGCCCAGGGGCGTAATTTGTTATTGGGAAGGGGGGTAACTGCCCACCTCAGACCCCAATTTTCCCTGCTAGCTGTCAAAACTATCTTATCAAAACTAAGATAATCCTTCATAGTTCAAGCATCCATATATCTTTCAAGCATCCGTATATCTTTGCCTTTATGTCACTATATGGCTTATTTTTCAGTTTTCACAGTCAGTTTCACTTGATTTGGCAAAATTTGCTCAAAATTACCCCCCCCCCCCATGATTTTGACGAAATTACGCCAGTGTCTTTTAAAGCAGTGTCTTTCAGCTTTTCCAAGCAATGTCGCCAATGCCTTTTGACGTTTTTTAGCAGCTCCAGTCTCCATTGGTGCTTTTTAATGCTCTAAAAGGAAATGAGGCACATTTAAAGTTTTTTTTTTCAAGAGAAGTTAAATCTGATAAACTGAAGCTCTTTTCACTCGGCCGACTATGCCTGAAAAATCTATAACAAAGACAGGGCTTAACACTGTAGGCCTACTGGGAACAGAATTCTGCCTTTTTTTTTACCCTCTTTTCCATTTTAAAACCCCTGGTAAGTTAAGCGTGCAGTAGTTTTCGGTTAAACAAAGTTGCTAAATGTATATCTGCTGTGTATGCAACAATATATTTTGAGAAGTTCTGAATTTAAAAAAAAAGACAAAAACGGATTTACCATATAAATAAGGTAAAAAAGTAAAACTCTTCAATACTTTCAATAAAAGATGAATGGTGCAATTCAACTAAAGAACCATCCTTTTATTTTCTCTGCAACCTATCTCCTTTGTTAGTTTACAAGAATAAAGTACCATAAACATCAAAATAACAACATTTACCCCCCATGGTCCGAACTTAAGTCTATGTGCGCCTGAAAACCGTAATTTTTTTTACGATTCTTTTAATTGTTTCGAAATTATAAATTTTTTTGGGCAGCATTACGCTCTCATTAGTGTTGCTATGTTAAAGCGTAAAAATTTGTCATTTAAAAATATTTTCGGTCCATAAAATCCAACTTTAACATTCTGTAAATTCCTAGGGACAACTATGCCTTCAAAGAAAAGTTTTACCTTCTCAAAGTGCTTGGTGCCACATGTTTTTAGCTCCTTTTTTGCTAATTTTTCGCCCAGGTTCTTTTTTAGATTTGGCACCCACTACTACTAAGAACTGTATAACTGCTCATAAAGGTCTTTTTCACAAGAATTCAATTCCCAATTTTTCTTAGTTTTTAGATGTATGGTGTCTAACAAGCCTTGCAATATAATGTGATTATTATTGTCTATCATGAACAATAATTTCTAATCTTTATTAATTTTTATTTGCTACTCGTAGCAGCATCTCACGTAACACAAATTAAGATATTAAAGAACAAGGGTGGAGAAACAGGATTATGAAAACTCAGACTTGAAAGCGAGCAGACCGAAAGGTCCACTAGGACCGGGCCTAGGGGTGCACAATGCCAAGGAGTGCAATTAATTTATCACAGAGTGATTTTTTTCTTAACAAAACTGGACTGATGTGATTTATTGCCAAAGTGCCAGATGTGTTCCGCTGCCACCCTGTCTATTCGCAGAAAAATGATTTTAAAATAACTCAGGAATTCCGTGGCCCTTTAAGACTATCATATTTCTTCCAAGAATGGCAGCTGGGAGTTCGGTATCACCTCTTTCATTACTTTTGGCTTGTCAGTTAGGTTATGTTCAGTGATTCCGCTATCCCCGAATTTTCGACGACCTCCCGAAAATCTAGTAAAAACGGAGTGGCAAAAGCACTTCGGCCTAGGAGGGTTTAAAACCAGCCCTGCTTGGAAGAAGAGGCGAATTTCAGTTATGTAGGCTATGGTTGAGTTGTGTAAATTAATTGTTAGAGTATATTGAATGTAGATAGATGCACGGCATTTGACACAACAAGGTTGTTTACACAACAATTGAATTGTTTAGGTTAGAGTACATGGTTGTGTAAATTTCCACTTGACCAATTCAAACAATAAGATTTTACTTTCGCTGTTCTTGGTACTTTAAATGCTCGGATCCTGAACTAGTCGCAGGAGAAAAACTTCATATTAATATAACACTGTCAATGAATAATACTGGGAATCTAATTCTTAAGAATACTACATTAACATAGCGGATGTTATCTTTTCAGCAAGAATGGCTTTATTCCGTGCACATTAGAGATCATGTCCCATTTTAAGGAAACAAAATGTCAATAATTATCAACAATCATTGGGTATTTTAGCAAGCTCAGAGAATTATCATTGTATAATTGTAAATATAATTTATGTGAAAAAAGATACAGAGCTTAGATCTTTATTTGGATCTTTATTTGAAACACTTTATTATGTGCATGGCAACCCTGCCTCTGAAAAGCGTAAACAAAACTTCACAAAATTTAGTATTGTTGCGCGTTTAGTAAATATAGTTATTATATAGGTTCGTCATGAAACAAAGATGATGAAGTTGATGACACTTGAATATTATTTGTTGCCCTGGAATGCTGTAATGAAGTTTTGCTATTGATGTATGGCAAACTGTAGTAATTACAGTTTGCACGTGATTAATCAAACAGTTCGTGGTAACGAACTGTAGTAAGGAGCGACCCGGCTCAATAGTAAACGAAACTCTAAAAATGGAATTTTGATGCTAAAATATACATCAAAAGAATCAGATTTTCATGCTGATTTTGAATATATATAAGTTTCATCAAATTAGTCTTTGTCATCAAAAGTTACGAGCCTGAAAAAATTTGCCTTATTTTAGAAAATAGGGGAAAACACCCCCTAAAAGTCACAGAATCCTAACGAAAATCACACCATCGTATTCAGTGTATCAGAAAACCCTATAGCGAAATTTTCAAGCTTCTATCTACAAAAATGTGGAATTTCGTATTTTTTGCCAAAAGACAAATCACGGGTGCGTGTTTATTTGTTTGTTTTTTTTGTTTTTTTTTCCAGGGGTCATCGTATCGACCAAGTGGTCCTAGAATGCCGCAAGAGGGCTCATTCTAACGGAAATGAAAAGTTCTAGTGCCCTTTTTAAGTGACCAAAAAATTGGAGGGCACCTAAGCCCCCTCCCACGCTCATATTTTCTCCAAAGTCAACAGATCAAAATTTTGAGATAGCCATTTTGTTCTGCATAGTCAAAAACCATAATAACTATGTCTTTGGGAATGACTTACTCCCCCAGAGTCCCTGGGGGAGGGGCTGCAAGTTACAAACTTCAACCAGTGTTTACATATAATAATGGTTATTGCGAAGTGTAGAGTCGTTTTCAGGGGATTTTTTTTAGTTTTGGGTTTGGGGTTGAGGGGAGGGGGCTATGTGGGAGGATCTTTCCTTGGAGAAATATGTCATGGGGGAACAGAAATTCAATGAAAAGGGCGCAGGATTTCCTAAAATTACTATAAAAAAAAACAATGAAAAAATAAACATGGAAATTTTTTTCAATTGAAAGTAAAGAGTAGCATGTTTACATATAATAATGGTTATTGCGAAGTGTAGAGTCGTTTTCAGGGGATTTTTTTTAGTTTTGGGTTTGGGGTTGAGGGAAGGGGGCTATGTGGGAGGATCTTTCCTTGGAGAAATATGTCATGGGGGAACAGAAATTCAATGAAAAGGGCGCAGGATTTCCTAAAATTACTATAAAAAAACAATGAAAAAATAAACATGGAAATTTTTTTCAATTGAAAGTAAAGAGTAGCATTGAAACTTAAAACGGACAGAGAGTATTACGCATATGAGGGGTTCTAAGAATACTTTAGCATAAAGAGCGAGGTATTTAGGAGGAGATAAATACCTCGCTCTTTATGCTATAGTATTTTTAGTAATTTCAACTATTTATTCTACGGCCTTTCTGATTCAGGGGTCATTCTTAAAGAATTAGGACAAAACTTACGATTTTGTGTAAAGAACGAGGTATTAACGAGGGTACGAACCTCCTCATATACATAATAAAAATTAATGAATATAAAAGTTTGTTACGTAAGTTAATTCTTAAGTTACGTATATTTTTTACTAATAAAAAAATTCGTTAAAAATTAAAATTTATTGTTGCCTTTTTATGTAACCGAAAAATTGCATGGCAACTAGGCCTCCTTCCCCATCCCTTATTTCTCAAAATCGTCTGATCAAAACTAAGAAAAAGCCATTTAGCCAAAAAAGGAATTAATATGCAAATTTCATTTTAATAATTTATGTGTGGAGAGCCAAAATCAAACATGCATTAATTCAAAAACGTTCAAAAATTATATAAAAAAAACTAGTTTTTTAAACTGAAAGTAAGGAGCGACATTAAAACTTAAAACGGACAGAAATTACTCCGTATATGAAATGGGTCTTCCCCTCCGCAATCCCTCACTCTTTACCCTAAAGTTTGACTCTTTGCCACAATTCTGCTTTTTAAAACAATTGAAAGCTTTAGCGTAAAGAGCGAGGGATTGCGGAGGGGATAACCCATTTCATATACGGAGTAATTTCTGTCCGTTTTAAGCTTTAATGTCGCTCCTTACTTTCAGTTTAAAAACTAGTTTTTTTTATATAATTAGCTTATAAGCTCTAATGCTCAATAGAAACGTAATTAGAAGATTACAATTTTGGTCTCGGTTTTCAGATATTCTCGTACTGTGATCATGTCTATTTATCCCTAAATTTACATTTTTATAGTAAAGTCCATTGTTATAGTAAGGTGTATTGTACGTTTTCTTTAGACTCAGATCTCGTATAATTTCCTGAAACAAAGAGTGGGGTTATTCGCGACAAGCCGTATCACAGCGGAAAAATGAGCCAATTGCGAATATCCAATGAAAGTTAAGATGGTTTATAAAACCGGCTGTCGAAAATTGTATGGATAATGATGGAAAAACCAAAATATTTAATAAATTGACTAAACTTTCAATGGAATGACCAGTTTGGCAATTAGGAAAGAAATGTCTGCCATGACCGCCATCACACTGGGTCTGACCCATATTTTGTCAAACAGTTCGTGGTAAATAACTGTAGTAGGGAGCGACCCTGCTCAATAGTAACTAAAACTCTAAAAAATGGAATTTTGATACCAATAGCTACATCAAAAGAATCATAGTTTTAATGCTGATTTTAAATATATAAGTTTCATAAATTAGTTTGATTTTAAATATATAAGTTTAGTCTTACCCATCAAAAGTTACGAGCCTGAGAAAATTTGCCTTATTTTAGAAAATAGGGGGAAATACCCCCTAAAAGTCACCACCAGACTCAGCTATCAGAGAACGCTATTGTAGATGTTTCAAGCTCCTATCTACAAAAATATGGAATTCTGTATTTTTTGCCAAAAGGCAGATCACGGATGCCTGTTTATTTGTTTGGGGTGTTTTTTTCCCAGGGGTGATCGTATCGACCCAGTGGTCCTAGAATGTTGCGAGACGGCTCGTTCTAACGGAAATGAAAAGTTCTAGTGCCCTTTTTAAGTGACCAAAAAAACTGGAATGCACCTAGGCCCCCTCCCACGCTAATTATTTTCCCAAAGTCAACGGATCAAAATTCTGAGATAGTCATTTTATTCAGCATAGTCGAAGAACCTTATAACTATGTCTTTGGGGACGACTTACTCTCCCACAATCCCCGTAGGAGGGGCTACAAGTTACAAACTTTGACCAGTGCTTACATATTGTAATGGTTATTGGGAAGTGTACATACGTTTTCAGGGGGATTTTTTTGTTGGGGGAGGGGTTGATAAGGGGGGATATGTTGGGGTTAAAAAAACTTGTTTTTTTTATTTAGTTTCTGAACGTTTTTGAATCAATGCATGTTTTGATTTTGGCTCTCCGCAGGGAACAATTAAAACGAAATTTGCATATTTATTTTTTTGGGCTCCATGGCTTCCTCATAGTTTTGATCGAATTATTTTGAGAAAAAAAGAGCGGGGGAGGAAGCCTAGTTGCCCTCCAATTTTTTGGTTACTTAAAAGGCAACTAAAACTTAAAATGTTTTACGAATGTTTTTATTAGTAAAAGATACACGTAACTTATAAATTAGCCTGCGTAACGAACTTTTGTATTCTCATATTTTTATAACATATATGAGGGGGTTCACCCCCTCGTTAGTACCTCGCTCTTTAAACTAAAGCTTAAATTTTGTCCCAATTCATTAAGAATGACCCCTGAATCACAAAAGCCCTTGAATAAATAGTTGAAATTACTAAAAATACTTTAGCGTAAAGAGCGACGTATTAGGAGGAGGTGAGCCAAAGCTGTTTTTTGAATAGTTACATGTGTGACTTTTGGTTTAATTTTGCTGTTTCAAAACGACACTTTTTTTTGTCTTTTCGATTAGTTTTATTCCAACGAGTAGAAAGGCGCTGTCCTTCTAAAACTTTAAACCAACACTGATAATTTTTTAAGCAGTCTGTTTAGTTTGCAGAAGTAATATTTTGAGTTGACAAATCAACAGTCACCATTGATTTCGATACATTTGAATGAAATGTGTTTATAAGGAAGACTGCAATGGTACAAATTTATGAACTAGGTACAAATAATGAAATGGTACAAATATATATAATGGTACAAATATATAATGGTACAATGGTACAAATAATGAAACTAGATTGATTGTTACAATATCATGACATTAATATGTGGAAGTCTTTGAAATTTTGCGTTTTACAATGAAGTGATCACCAATGAGCAAACGCTTTGACTAGCTTGATTAGCTGTTGTTGCTGATATTATGATAAATGACTTCTTGAAATGCAAATTATTTGAGTAAATCTAACAATTAGAGGGTTTAAGCGTTCAGTAGCCCTACTCTTAGTTTTAGTAATTTCTGTTTCTTTTTATTTTTTTCTTTTCTCTCTCTTTTTTTGCATATTTGTTTTCTGATTAGAGATACGTCATAATTTATCTGTTTCATTTTGTTTGTTTGTTAAGAGCTTTATTTGTTAAGCGTTTGTCATATATGTGTTCGCCCAATGTCAAGTGCCTTTATGTCTTCCTTTGGGCAGCCGCTTGTATTAATGCTATCTGCTATATCATTTTGTGCTTAAATGAATTGAACTAAAATTGAACTCAATTGAACTTTCAAGTTTGTCTTGATTATTTATTTCAGTTTCTTTTTGTTTAATCTATATATCCATAGTTGTAGTCTATTTTTTATTTTTATGTTAGATGTGATTATTTATTTTGATTTCTGTACATTTCGTGTTTAGTTTATTTATTTACATATTACTTATTACATTTTACTTATTTTCAATTTAATTCTGTTCCTTTCAAATTTGCATATGGCTTTTATTATTTTTTTTAGGAATATTTTTTTATACTTTTAGTGAATAGGAAGAAAAGAAATATATTGTTTGATTTGCTGTTCAATGCTATTCATAAATATAACAACAATTTGTTTCAGGTATTCCTTCGTTGTTTTTTTTTTTTTTTAATGCGAATGTAATTCCCAGAACGCCCAGCCCGGGCAATCCTAATGCCCAATAGCCACCAGTGGTGTTTTTTTAGCGGTGTTACTTATTCTTCAAAATCTAAGGGAATGGAGAATTTTTTCAATAAAAGAATAAAAAATAGCCATTTTTCAATGAAAATACCAAAAAGGGTATTTTTCCAAGCCCCCGAAAGGGTAGTGTTACAAATCCCCTACAACAAAATTTACCCCAAAAACAGACCACTCGCTTGCATTAACAGTCGCCAAAGGGCCTTGCGCTGATTGTAATTGGAAGATCCAACCAAAATGCTCTTCTAATTCGTTATAAAAATTTATCTCACTTCAAATCGCCAACTTTTGCCCAGTAGACTGCTATGTAAAACTAAGGAAAAGAACTATATAATTTTTGGGTATTTGCAAACAATAACTTATTTAACTGGGGCGCTTTCCGGTCTTCTTAACCTCGTGCGTCGGACCACCGTCATCAGCTGGACCTTTATGAGGTGAAGACGCTAAAATTCTCACAAAATTTACGTATATGTTTCCCCTTCTCCTACATATTTAAAAGCACATTGTTGTATCTTCGTTAAGAAAAGGTCGGAAAAAATTCTTGCCCCATCCCTGCACTTTTGTGAATTGGCGCCCCTACTATTGGAATCATTTTAGCTGAGTTGGTAAAATGAGCTCAAAATAATACAGCCCAATATAGATTGATTTACCTTTGCCGCCGAGGCATACTTGCTATTCTGAGATTTCTTGCTTTAAAACAGTATGTACAGAGACAGGGCCGTATCTAGGGGAGGGCTACTTGACTTACACCCCTCCCAATTTTGTCTGACGATTGATTATTTTACGTCAAAAAATGGTCGTTAAAAAATATTCGTTACTTTTTGTTAAGTCTCCTCTCCGAACAAAACACCCTCTCCCCCGAACAAAATCCTGAATGCGACCCTGGTGAGAGGCAAAAAACAATTTAATAGGGAGGGTGGATGACCAAAATGTTCACAGGTATTGTCCGCATGCCCCTGATAATTCTGAACAAGCGGTGGTATTGCGGTGTCGAAATTTGCAGATATCGCAACCCCCCTTAAAAGGTAGGCAAAATTATGCTTATGATTAAGAAAGATTGACTCTTTCACTAACCTGACGGTGGTTCGTCTCCTTCATCATCATCCTCACTATTTGTCACCATCAACACCGATATAGAGCACATCCTCGGACTGTTTTTGAAAGTTTAAAAAAAGGATCGCACATAGAAAAGCCTTTATTTATACCTTTTTTGCGGGTAGACCTACCCTGGGGGTTTAATTTACAAGTTTTACAAGAAACAGGATAATAAATTTAGTTTTTTTAGGGATATTTCCTTATCAAAGATAGTCATGCTAAATTTTAATTATTCAAGGCTCGACAGGATTGGCTGTCAACTTTTGTCCCTAGAGTGCTACACGGTTCGGTCTTGTGACTACAGTCATGTGACTTAAACTTGATTTTTACAGGTAATGAAAAAAAGGAAAATGAAGAACTTTGCACTAACCAACTTGTACGACGTAGCTTGACAAATAGTATACGCAAAATGGATATGTTATAGGAGTTAAGTGCCCGCCCCAAGGTTATTTCATTTACATCAAAAGAAAGGATTTGGAACAGAACGCTGTGTTGTATACAGGATGTTGCGACGGACAGTGTGATACTTCTCGACAGTTTATACACGTCCCTAATTATTACGTCCCTAATTCATGGTAAGGAAGCTCTAGAAGTAGCCTAGCCGAGACACCATTTTGTAGGAAACAAACAAAATAGTTTCTCCAACTGAAAGTAAGGAGCAATATTAAAACCAACAGAATTTAATCCGTGTATGAAGTGGGCTGCCTGCCCCTTCCTCAGCCCTTGCTCTTTACGCTAAGGTATATATATATATATATATATATATATATATATATATATATATATATATATATATATATATATATATATATATATATATATATATATATATATATATATATATATCTTATCAAGATCAAATACATCCATTAAAATCAATTGATCATAGAGCTGGAGCTAGGTTTGCTTCAGGGGGGGGGGGGAAACATAGACTTTGGTGCCCCTGCCGCATCATCAATACTGTAAATACTGTAAATATACTTTGACCTTGTTTTGCCGCCCCTGGGCATACCACCCGGGGGGCTTCTCTCCTCTAGCCCCCCTAGATCCAACCATGATTGATCATGAATAAACAATGTTTAGTTATCGGAAAAAGGGGGGATATTGCAAAAGAAAAATTGGAATATAACCACGGTTAACATTCTAGGCTTAAACCCTGTGTCTGAAGCATTAAATTTCAGACAATACAATGAATAATCTTTTTTCTTCTTTAAGAGGGAGGGGGGTATCAAATTGATATGGTTGATCAGTGAAAGATGGGGAAATGCTTAAACGATTTCATTATGTGAAGCTTAGTATCATTTCACAATTCGAAACGTATCCGGCTTCATGTAAGGCCATTCTGGTCCGAATTTTAACCTTAATGGAAGAAGAACTCCACTGTCAGGTAAGAAATACAAAATACATATTCAAACAATTCATGGTAGTGAACTGCAAGTAAAGAGCGACCCAGCTCAATAGTAGCTAAAACTCTAAAAAAAGGAATTTTGATACCAATAGATATATCAAAAGAATTGGTTTATAATTCTGATTCCAAATATGTGAGTTTCATTAAGTTTAGTCGATTCCATCAATCTCTACGAGCCTGAGAAAATTTGCCTGATTTTCGAAAAAAGGGGGAAACACCCCCTATAAGTCAAAGACTCTTGAAAAAAATTGAACCATCAGGTTCAACTTATCAGAGAACCCTACTATAGAGGTTACAAGCCCTTGTCAGCAAACATGTGGAATTTTTTATTTTTTTCTTAGAAAAAAGATCACGGATGCGTGTTTGTTAGTTTGTTTGTTTTTCCAAGGGGTTGTCGCCGACCCAGTGGTCCTAGTATATCAGAAGAGAGCTTTTATGAACGCAAATCAAATGTTCTAGTGCCCTTTTCAAGTGAACAGAAAGATTGTAGGGCAACTAGGCCCTCCCACTCCCTTTTTTTTCTCAAAATCGTCCCATCAAAATTTTATTCCAGTCCACTCGATACAGTCACTTCGCAGAACGCTATTACCCCGTCTTATTTGGTTCCAAATGGCACCGGACGGTTTGTCCACAAATCGTCATCACTCGAAATAGCGTTCGAACTTTGTCTGCTAAAGAGTCCTTGGACTTCAGATATTGCATATAATTTTCCAATATCCGGGGAAAGAAAGTTAAAGTTTCAGTTGGGTTGGCTGTTTCGTTTCAGCTGGTTGTCCTATTCACCATCTGAGGACTGTGCTTTTCGTCGATTACGTCTTCTTTTTTCGCTCGAAACAGCTGACAAAGTCAACCATCAGTGCTTAGTTAACCTTGTCAGCAAACGCTTCAGGAAGTGGAAGGATTCAATTGATTGCTACACATATCTTCACTTCAACTTCTGGCTGGATTGCGAAAACAAAACCTGACCGGACTCTGCGAAACAAGATGGGTCGAGCGCCGTGATTCAGTTACGCGGTTTATTGAGCTCTGCCAGCCAATTGTGCGTTCTCTCGAGCCTCTTGAGGAGAACGGCAACACAGTAACGTCTGCGAAAGTGTCGCAAATGCTGGATATCACGAACCAGTCACAGTTTGTTATGTGCCTCCATTTCCGCCTAACGCTGCCTTTGTGCAAGACTCTTCGGTCGGTTGACTGCAACTTGGTTGCCACTTTTAGACATGTAAAAATTGTTCTTTCTAGTACAATGACAATGTGACGAGATTCTGTCACTACCTTCACTCCTGTTTTCGACAATGCTCAGTTTTTTGCAACTACTTTAGGGCTTGAGATAGCTAACCCAAGAACAAGAGGTGGAAGGAAATATTGAAAATACATAGATGTTTTGGCAGGGAAGAAAAAATCGACGTTTGCATTTCGTTAAGTAGGGAGTTAGTTTACTTAACAAAAACACTTGGTCGGCTTTGTCGATCGGCTTTGATCGATGTTTTGTCGATGGACAAAATTTATTGGAGGGCAACCAAGCTCCTCCCACGGCTATTATTTCCCCAATCACATTCACTCAAATTTTCTAGATTGCCATTTTGTTCATCGTAGTTAAAAGATCCAGAAATTATGTATTTGAGGATGAGCCCTCAGGGCAAAAGTCATTATTTATTCTCTAAGGGCATATAAGGTTTTTATACAAAGAGTGGTCGTAAAAACTTCGGGGTTGGCTATTTGGATTGGTAATCAGAAGTTCTAGGCACATTTTTAAGATTTAAAGCGATCGGATTGCAGATAACCCCCTCCACACGTCGTATTTTCCCGAAGTCCATCTGGCAGAAATTTCAAGATGGTCATTTGTTAACGTAGAAACTTCGAAAAGGCTCAATCGATTGGTAACTGAAAGGGCTAGTTCCCTTTTCAGTAGTGATTTGATTGGAGGGCAACCGAACCCCCTCTCAAATCCATCATTTCTCCAACAAGATCAAATCAAAATCTTGAGATAGACATTTGCTCAGTGTAGTTGAAAGGTCTGAAATTTTGTCTTTGATGATGACAACCTCCCCACAGCCCTCAGAGTAAGGGTTGTAAGTTATGCCCCAAGGGCACATAAAGTTTTTATGGAAAGGGTGGTCTTAGAACTTCAGAGGGAGATCATTGGATTGGTAATCAAAAGCTCTAGTGCTCTTTCCGAGATCCAAATTGATCGAAGGGCAGCCATCTCCCCTCATCCCCGTCGTACTTTCTTCAAATGATTGAAATTTTGAGATAGTCATTTGTTCAAAATGACTAGGTGAGGATTGAAACTTTTGGGGCTACTAGTATTAATACTTCTGCTCTTTCAATTTAAATGAATAAAAAGAGTGTAAGTGTATCCAGGTTACCAAGAAACATAAATAGAATTGTTTTGGATTAATACTAAGTTTATTTTCCACGTCAACATCAGGAGGTATAAAATTAAATCAAAATACTGTTTGTGTTAGAATTGTTGAAATTGTTGAAAAAGTTTTTCCAACATACAAATAGCAACCCAACTTCATTTTTTGCTGTAAGAAAATAAGCGCTTTATGTTTTTACTTTCAAAATCATATGTTGTCTTGAGTTTTCATTAAAGTGCTATTTTTTTAATCCTAACATCATAGGAAAACGCCATGAAAGGTTTTTTTAGGTAATTTTATGGATGCGTAAAGTATGAAGGGTGTCCTTATACATCCACGCTGGAGGTCATATTTTGAGGAGAGTAAAACTTATCAGTTTAGCAAACTCACAGTAATCAATTGAAGATTAAGTGAGATTAAGGAGAGGAAGAAATATTTTAAGTTATCTTTTAGAGCTGTTAAACTTTCGATGAAGTGGAAAAAAGAATCTCTAAGAGAACCTGAAAAATGTTTTGATGATAGATTGAATGAAGAAAAATAAAAACGCCCAAAATAAATTTCCGCAGTAATTTCTCTTGTAACTCCACCAATTAAAATACATTTCTTGAAAAGTTAGTGCTAGCATGGAAGTTGAACTTGAGACTTTCTGGTAACTTTTCAGTAAAAACTTTCACTTTTTTTTGAAAAAAAAGTTAAAAAAAAAGTTTTTTAAAAGTTTTTAAAAAAAAACTTTTTTACTTTTTGGTAACTTTTTCAGTAGCGCAAAATGCGCTACGGAATTAAAGAGGCAGTAGCCAAACTCCTGTTTGAAGTAAATTTCTGTATTGTTTCAGGTTTGAGTTGATTAGTCATATGAATTTCTATTTATTTTAAGGTTTATTTATTCATCTATAACAATATCTGCCAGTTTCATGTATGACGTAACTGATTATTTTCATATTTGTTTGTTTTGGTTTCATTTGTTTGTTGGTAATATTTCCTTTTAAGTTTTAATTATTAAAGGACGCTAGCTGAGAGCGGACACACAATGGCGGATCCAAGAGGGGTGGACCCCGGCTTCCCCCTTCAAAAATATTTCCGGTGTCCTCTTATCCTTTTTTTTCTTCTTTTTGTAACTCTTTTTTTAGATTCAATTTGTCAATTCGGTCAATTAATGGCACCTTTATCACATTGCCCCCAACATTTTGCTCATTGGCCCCTTGCGGCATTGGGCCTCCCCCAAGATTTGGCCCTATGTCCACCTTTGCGGACAAAGATGATTTTTGTGCCACCAATTTGCCAAATTAGCACCAGATTGCGAAGGAAAAGGCAGCAATCGAAGCTTGAAAAATGTTACAGTTTTCGTTGCCGATTTAAGTTATGTCGTCGACAAAAACGGTATTGAATTTCGTATCGATCATAAAACAAAAACTGTCAAAAAAAATTCCTGATGTGTTTCAATCTTCAATCAATTTTTTTTTCTCTTTAGCAGTTGACTATTATTTGAAAGGAAGAAAAGTTAAAGTGCGATTTGGTGGAACCATTTTAAATCTAACAGTGTTTCCTGAACGAAGAATCACTCAAGGATCTGCATTGGGCCCTGACATGTACAACATAGGATCATATGATATTCTTATCAAAATGAAGGAAGGTGGAGGATCTATTTTTGTAGAAGACAATACTGCGTGAGTCATGTCACGTGACACCCACCAAATAAAGACCCTAATGACCCAAGTCATTGCAAAATTTGAAAAATGGTCCAAAGAAGCTGACTTAAGGTTTTATGCAACAAAGACGAAGGCAATTGTGATCACAAGGAAAAGAATTAGAACCCTTCCAGATTTTTATATAAGTGGCCCCCCAGTTGAATATGTTAGCGGAGCAAAAATACTAGGTGTAATGCTTGACAATAAACTTACCTGGAAACCCCATGTGATCTATCTAAATCAACATGTAAGAAAAGACACAATCTTATGAATAGTTTGGCCTATATGGCTAGAGGATTACCAGCAGAATTTTTGATCCAATATTATATCAAATATGTATTGCCTAAAATGGAATATTGCTCAACAATATACGGCACAGCTTGTCATTCTACCACTGCAAGATAAAATGTAATCCTCAGCCATGAGAATCAGAGGCGCCAATTGGCCAAGTCTTGGGGTGAGCATGAACTCCATCTCACCCCCCCCCCCCGACTCACTTCGTGTCGCGTAAGAAAAATGCAGGTTTTGGCAGCACATCGGTCGAATATTCTAAGGAAAAACGCATTTTCAGCACCCGTGTGTTGCATGGAAATGTACTGTAACCGAATGTGGAACTCAGCCACACTGACCTCTAAGATTAATTATAACAACGAAGATACAATCAACGAGGTTAAGTGATTAAACTGAAAGTGGAAAAATTCAACCAGACTGCGGGCTGGCCTTCCTCAGCGAGAAACTTTCTTATCTAAGTAAACAATACGTCGGTGAAAGTAATCTTCATTAACATGCTCAGGGTTGTAGCCAAAATCTTTGTTTTCATTCATCAAAGATCTTTCAGATCAAACATATTTACAAAAAGGAAAAATCTAACAAGGGAAAATATATTACAACACTCAAGACAACAAGAGGAACCGCCGAGGTTTCATCTTTGCAAAATCGTCAACAAGCTGGTCGTAGTCCAAATTTTTTACTAAATCCTTCTCTGCAAACATCAAAAGGAGGTGACTAAGACGATTGTCTCCTGTTATAGACCGTAGGTAGTTTTTCGCTATTTCTAGGCTAGAAGACAAACTCTTATTGCTCGCTGTTGTCACAGGAAGTGTTGCAGCAATATAGAGTATTTTAATTACTTCTGAATAAGCCACTGGTAATGCCTGAAGATAGTCGACAATGTCTAGGAAGTTTTTCGGCTTTTTCTCCTCATCGAGCAACAAACGCTTGGCAATACCAGCTTGAGATTCGAGAAGAATGTCGTCGATATCCAACTCGCCGTAGAGAGCAGAGAAGCGCTTGATCAACTCTGTGTCCATAAACTTGGTCGAGCTTGGATCCAAGGCTTCGAGTGTGCTCAGCACTGGCTAGTTATCAGTGAACCTCCTGTCAAATTCGGCTAGTAGACGGGCGAAAGATTCGGAGTACTCTCGCTTCATTTCATCCGCAAAAGTAGCAGTCCGATTTCCAGATTGGATGATGTTCTTTCCAAGCTTCGAAGTTGTCACAAATTTTTTCAGATGCTTGGTCATCTTTTGAGTTCTAATGCTAATGTATGTTAATACCTTAAGTTAATAGGCTTAATGATGTAAAGTCTTCTACTTCTCTCTGTGCTCTCTTCTTTAGAGTCTTATGGTAGCATTGGCCTACAATCTGGGGTTCGACCGGTAAAGGATATCAAGCGTCTCTAACTTTCATAAGGTTTATGTTTCAAGTAAAAATGTTTTTTTTACAAATATAATACAGTAAATGTTCACAAGACGAGGAGAGAAATAGAATTAGAACTGACTGGACGAATCTAAAACGCTTGTCATTCTACCACTGCAAGATTAGATGTAACCCTCAGCCATGAGAATTGCATTTGGAGCAAGAAAAACAGCATCTGTTAGTTTCCTTCTATTAAAAGGCGGTCTAGCAGATCTGGAAAAAGGAAGAAAAATCAGATTTGTAAAATATGTACAGAGGGATTTCAACTTCAGGAAAACAACCACCCAGTTAAGTCAAAAATCATCAAACCTGGTCGCCAATCAACTGCTAACATATCTAACGCAAGGAATCAATCCAATTGTCTTCAAGCAGCATTAGAATTTTGTAGATATTATGGAATTGATATGGTACTCTCGTTGCCCTTTTAAAAATTTGTCCAAAAAATTTAAATTACTTTGTATTCCTGGCAGAAGTTTACACCATTAAGAGGGCGCTGGAGTTCATCGAGGATTCTGTTGAAGAGGACAAGGTGATCATTTGCTCTGATTCAAAAAGTGCTATTTAAGCAGTTGTAAATGCTAATACTATCGCAAAACCAAATAGGGATGCCCTTATATGTTGCATTAAACTACAAAACCCGAATAAAATAGTTATTCAGTGGATTCTCACCCACATTGGGATTACTGAAAGTGCAACGGCAGATTTGAAGGCCAAATCCGCAGTTGAGTCAGGAATACTTATAACCGACATGCACACTTCTTCCAAAGCTATTATGTTTGATAAAGTGATTAAAGAGATTGATCGTCAGGGTATTAAAATGAATAGAAAGCTGGCTGGAAATCTTTTTGTGACAATGAAAAAACAGAAGAATATAGAAACAAAAGTGTATAAAGAACTCACTAGATATGAGCCAAAGAAACTGTTTTGACTCCAATCACACCATGCTGGAGTTGATTGTTACAAAGATAGATTTTTGGTAGAGAGAGAGGAATTTCCTAAGTGTGGTGTCTCAGAAACTAAAGAAGACTTGATTATAATGTGCCGTGGAAGCGAACAAGAGAGACGTGAAATAACTGAATTTCTCAGCCAGAAGAAAGTGCGGCCGAGCCTGTATATGTTATTAGGAGGATTTGATGGTGAAGAAGAAAATTGTATGATAGTTCGTGTTGTCATATAGCTTCTGACAAGAAATGCAAGATTAAAGGACATTGAAGTACAGTTTCAGGAAAATAGATTTCTCCCTATTATTTAATAACTATTCAATCAAATTGCCATAGAACGCCACCTAGGCTAAACAATAAGAGGGCAGTCATAGCAACGTCTTAAAAGAATCATTGTATGAAGAAATCGTCTAATTTTCCTGTTATGACTCAACAATGAAAGGAATTTGCGCATCAACTCTGCTAGGTTTTTAAGTTTTTTTTGGCTATTTGTAATATAATTAATAATTTATTAGGGTTTTATGACCAGAATTTATGTATACAATGGATCCTAGGCTGCTCTAATATGTTTAATGTGAGTTAAGCATAGCATGTAGGCTAGCCTTAGAGCAAGAATAAATCATAAGAAACTTGGCTTAATTTGGGTTTTTCTTTAGGATTCGGCTCTTTGGATGATATCGACAGCAAATGTAAAAATATACAATTATCAATTCCAATTTATGACATTTCAAAGATCTGCACAACACATTTCCTAGATTTAGAAAAAAAAACTGTTGATGTGGCTTAAAATTCTACTCAAATAGGCATAATAGGAATTGCATAATCAAAACTAAAACCATAGAAAAAGAAGTGATAACTAAAAATTAAAATCAAATGTAGTTTTGTCAATTATAGACCCAAGTAGGCTAGGCAAATTTCTAGGCTCAGAAATCAGAAGAGGGTTAACATAGAAACTTAGCAATACCTTCCCAGAGTGGTAAATTTATGACAGCTAATACCAGTAAAGTGAATTTACCATTTGATGCCTTTTTTATGTTCTTTATGAATATAATAATTGCTTCTAGGCTACTATAAATTGAAATTTAAGCACTTTTTAACCTAACCATATAATAAATAATTTTAGCACTGGAAAAATGTAGCATTATTTTTTTGAAAACAGCCAAGAAAAGTTATTGCTGAGAAAATGTAGTAGGCTATTATTTTGTGAAAAATGATTGATAGGCTAACTCATACTTTCATTAAAAATTTGTCGTTTTTAAGAGCTCAAAAAGTACTTAAATTTGAATTCGCAATAGAAGCAATTATTACATTCATAAAGAAGATAAAAAAGACATCAAATGGTAGGCTATATCCACTTTGTTATTAAGTCAGTTATTTGAATTGTGATAATTTTACTCTCAGAGTATGTTTTCTGCCCTGGATTCATCACTGAAAGTTTCATTTTCCTAATCTAACCCCTTTCCAAAATAGTGAAAAATTAGCAACTAGAATTTTACCACATTCTAAAATACTTATATCACTCACAAAAGTTCATTGTTTTTCTTTGCCCTGCCCCCCTCCCCCCCCAAGTTCAGATATAGCCTATAGCCCAAATTAATTATCCCATGATTTTTTCTGTTTCTTGAAGTTCTCAATGTTGCTTCTTTGATGTTAAATCTATTTGAACAAAAGTGTTATGTAGGCTAATCAGAAAATAGAAAAATGTATAAGAAATATGTAATTTGGGCTATATATTTGCATATTAGGGAGGCTGGTTAGGGCTAAGGTATAATGAAGCACTTTTAGGAATTTTGTTCTCAAAGTGCTCTTTCAATCTAGATTTAATTCCATCTGTGGATTATATCTAGTTGCCATGTTTGTCAAGGAGGGAGCAAACCCTAAGGTCCTTCTTTTTAGCCAGTTCCCTTACTCTCATGTGCATGAAGTGCAACTCTCCTTTCTTAAAAGCTGTATTATGCTGCTCACATTTTTCTTTAAGAAAGCCATGGTGAGCATAGTGTATTGCTTTCTTTATAGATTCCTGTAAGTTTGATGTTAGATAAGAAAGGAGTGCAATGTCATCCATTAAATTGTCATAAAATACAACATGGCTCTCATTTGACTGTGTCCCTCCAACAAAGGAATGCCTAAAGTATATAGTCAATGGCCATGGTGGCCATTACATAAAGCAACAGTAATGCTAATAGTCTTGTCTGAGGATTTTATGTTGGAATTCTGTGTGTACAGAATCAAAAACCAATTAAGGTTATATAAATGTAACCTTATATAAAAACCAATTAACCTTATATAAAAACCTATGTAACCTTATATAAAAACCAATTAAGGTTATATGAGTTGATAAATGCTATTAGTATTTCAGTCTGCTACTTTTTTGGTTCTTTAATTAATATTTTTAAACTGAATATCAAATTGGTGCAAGATCTGCCTGGGCAAAAACCATTTTTTTATCTTACCATTTTTCCAGTCCTGAACTAGATAGCATTGATGAATATTTGGCAGACAGCTTTACTTCCATTGGACTTCTATGTGATACCTTGCCAATTGCTACAGTCAACAGTGTGACCTTTCTTAAAAAGTTCAACAATGACCCCTTTCTTCTAGTCTGTACAACCTTCCAACTATTTTCATAATGTAGCCTGAATAAATACATTTATTATTCTTCACAGCACTTGTCTGTCATTGAGTCTGCTTACAATTGAGTCTTTCTGGGATTGACAGGCTTTGTTTTAATTTTTAGATTCTGTGTCCAAGATTGGGCAGTATTTTCAAAGATTAAGCACTAGATAAAAATACATATTTGCAATTAGGCTCCACTTTTAATTATCTGTGTATTTGAAATAGTTAGTATTTTATATTCAGACTAGCTGAATATTCAGAAATAGTTAGTATTTTATATTCAGACTAGCTGAATATTCAGACTGGTGAGTTAGTGACATTCTACTTAGACACTTTGAACAAATCTAATGGTGAAACATCAAATGTATTGGTGGTATAATTACAATTCATACTTTAGAGCAAAATAATGTCTAACACTGGATATGATTGACTCCATTCTCAAGATGAAAACTGTTTGAACACTTTGTACAAAAACATACAAAAAAAAGAAGGGGGCTGTATATATATTGAATATATATATTATATATATATTCCTTCCATCTAGAAGATAATATATATATATATATATATATATATATATATATATATATATATATATATATATATATATATATATATATATATATATATATATATATATATATATATATATCTATATATATAAAAATAAGTTGTCTTTGTGTGTGTGTGTGTTGAGTGATGTCATGTTTGTGTGTCAACTGACGTCATGTTTGTTGGCTGACATCATTTTAAGGATTGAGCTGTATGTGTCATGAAGTTGTTTGTCAACTGATGAAATTACATACTGGGACACCGGGACACAAATGACGACTGGGACACAGGGAATATAAATGACGACCGGGAACCTCAAAGAGAAATTACAGACTGGGACACCCAGACACAAATCACGACCAGGACACAGGGAATATAAATGACGACTGGGACACAACTACAACAGGGACGCCAGGGGTACAGGCGGGATATATGAATGATGACTGGGACACAGGGATTGTTTGAATAGAAATTACAGACCAGGACACTGGGACACAAATGATGACTGGGACACAGGGAATATAAATGATGACTGGGACACTCAAAGAGAAATTACAACCTGGGACACCAGGACACAAATGACAACCGGGACACAGGGAATATAAATGACAACTGGGACACAGGGACACATCATTAGAATAATGAGGTATAGATCTGAATATAGATTGTTTTTCCCATGGACAATTATATGTTGCATGTTCAAGAGTCAGTAAACCTGACAATCTATTTATATGCATAGACAATGGGACAGTGAAGAATGTTGTATATTTGCATGTTTTACGTAGTTAAAAACATATATATATATATATATATATATATATATATATATATATATATATATATATATATATATATATATATATATATATATATATATATATATATATATATATATATATATATATATATATATATCTCTATTCACAGGTGGGACACAGGGACACAACTACAATGGCGCATAACTAATATGGCGCGTAATGACTTACGTGCGCGGGGGGGGGGGGGCTTGGGGGGCGTGAAGCGCCCCACCAACTAGGTGTTGGGGGTGGTGCTTCATGGATCAATTCAATAAAGTGACAGCTAAATAGTGTCCAGAAGCAGGGGCATGTAAATTTTCAATATCACTAAGTTCAGTTATGGTAAGATACCCAGTAGTTGAATAAATTCTTTACCATCTTGGATCTCTCAAAAAGAGATCATATATATATATATATATATATATATATATATATATATATATATATATTATATATATATTATATATATATATATATATATATATATATATATATATATATATATATATATATATATATATATATATATATATATATATATATTATATATATATATATATATATATGTATATATATATATATATATATATATATATATATATATATATATATATATATATATATATATATATATATATATATATATGTACACATGCGAACATATTCCAAAGTGAATATATGTAAGAATGTCTTTGGCACAATATTCAAATAATTTATTTGGTATTGTTATGTTTTAACACAAGGTTACCTTAATATGGTTCCTTAATATTGCTTCAAATTTTTCTTTGTTTGTCCCTGAGTCCATTTCTGCCAGGTATCCTTCCAGACCACGATATCCTTCCAAACATCAAATTTCATTAAGATCTGATCAACCTTTTGTAAGTTAAAAGTACTTCATTTTTTCTGAATTTACCAGCCCTCTCCCCAGATGGTCAAATTGGGAAAATGGCTATATCTAATTTAATCTGGTCTGGTCCCTGATACGACTGCCAAATTTCATCGTCCTAGCTTACCTGGAAGTGTCTAAAGTGGCAAAACCAGGACAGACCGACAGACAGGCTGACAGATCGACAGAATTCGCGATTGCTATATGCCATAAATACTTTGACAAAATCTCCATTTCTTGTGAAATTACAAATGTAGCAAAAAGCTATGCTGAGGTATGACTTGTATGGAACTTGGAACTTAGCACATGGAATAGTATACAGTATGGAACTGGACAATGTGAACCTATGTAAGAATGTCTTTGGCACAATATTCAAATAATTTATTTGGTATTGTTATGTTGCCAAATGTTTTAACACAAGGTTACCTTAATATGGTTCCTTAATATTGCTTCAAATTTTTCTTTGTTTGTCCCTGAGTCCTTTTCTGCCAATTATTCTCCATAATCTTTATGGACACAAAAAACAGCTATCCAACAGATAATCTGATTATTTGAGTTGATTTTATGATTGTCTTCAATCTTGCTCTGTTTTGCAAGGATTAAAATGTGGATTGCAAGGTTGTTGTATTGTAGAAAGGAAATGTTTGCCTGCATTAACCAAATCACACTCAAACTTATTGTTTCATGTAATGCTAAGTTACTGTCTTTTGTAGTTAGTTTAGTCAAAGTCTCAAGAAGCTTCTTGATCAACTTTTGTAAGTGATTGCAGCATCTAATTACTCAGATGTTAGACAATGAACAACAAGTCTGTATCTCATGTAAAAGCTCTTGCCAATGGAAATTTCCAAGCACTTGCAATTAAAATATTTTTTTTTCAGATCCACCCTGCTTCTTGTGAACTGGATAGGGGTAGCTTAGGTAGGGTAGTTGAATGATACAATCCATGGTTTCTGAAGAATTTTATATAATGTAAAAATTTCTAATTTTCAGTTTGATTGATACAACATCAAAGATAATTTTAGCTTTCTTTCAATATAAAATGCTTCTATCATTAATTATTGTGTTAGGCAATGCATAGGTTAATGCTACCAATGAATCATCCACAATCTTTGCTATTTGTCATAATAATGACATCACTAGAATTATTGAAGCTGTCATTATTTCTATCTTCAATTGTACCCACCCACTCTTCCCCCCTTCTTCTCTTTGGTTTTGAAACTTGGCTGATTGCTGCTTCTGTTTGTCATGTGGCCCAAACAAACATCTTAAGACGAATCAAAGGGGTTAAGTGGTATGACTTCGTATCGAACACCTGACTGCTGACACTTATAGATCAGGCCCCCAACTGTTGTGAGCTTGCTATAAGAACCCTACAGTAGTTCGGCCACCGTAATTTGCATAACAGCAGAAGCACCCACCAGAATATTTTTCAATTTCGATCCCCCTGAATATGGATAGAAGCGCCCTCGTTGAAGACACCAGTTCAGATGGAGGGATATGATTGGTACATGAATGGAGGCAAAGAGTCACATCTCTTTCTATGCTGGACCACCAACTTTAAGTTAAGTAAGTCAGTTGTATCATTCACTCTCATTGCCTCCGAACATAAAAGTTGCCCAGAGTTCTCTGCTGACTTTGTTTTGTCATCATAAAACGTTAGTACTCTTCAAAAACCCTAATTGCTAAATCAATCTAGAACTGCACCAAATACTATGACATCTCTGTTGTTATAGCACTTTCAAAAAACTTGCTCACTAACACAGCCTTAGATCGAGTTTCACACTGCTGGAAATCAGGTCAGATTTAGTAACTTCTGTGCCATAACTATGTTGCCTCATTCTTTCATATAGGAGATAGCTTGGGGGCTTAACTATTTCAGGCTTGTAGGGTATTTCAAGGCTCTAATATCTTGTGTTTATTTTCCAACATGGCATTGGATTGGTCCAAGGGCTTACAGGTTACCTTTGATACCATGAATAACAATACATAATTCTAATTCATGGTATGTATAGCCTCTTTAAATTTTGTGGAGAATATCAAAGATCAACTGGTAAAACCCTGAGTGATAAGCTCAAGGATTCGAAAGGACTTGGGCATAACGGCCTTTGAGTAGGGAGCAAACCTTGGGTTTTCATCAGTTGAAGTATTAATAACTTAAAGATACCTTATGCACCATCAATATGTAAACATTAAAAACAAGAAGAACAATAGTGAAATATTTTCGCAAGACAGTCGAATTCTATATTTAAATGAATATTTCGACCCTATGTCCAAGGATTGTCCTCAGCAAAATATAAATATGTAAGAGAAAAGAGACTTGTATTGAAATACAACCATTAAAACTAAAATGAAAAATTTAAAACAGTCCCAGTATCCTTACTTCAACAAAGTTCAATCAGGAGTTCACAAATTTCAAATCTTAAATCTTAATTTTCCTTATCTCCATAGCTCTTCTATGAGCTATTATCATTTTAGTTTTAGTGGTCATATTTTAATGCAAGTTCTCTTTTCTTTTATATATTTATATTTTGCTGAGGACAGCCCTTGGACATAAGGTCGAAATGTTCATTCAAATATTGAATTTCACTATCTTGTGAAAAGATTTCCCTGTTGTTCTTCTTGTTGTTGATGTTTATGATGGAAAGGAAGTGTGGTCTTTATCACTATTTTTCCATCAACATAGTCTGACTTCAACCCTCTGATAGCTTGCAACATGATATAGAATTTGTTTTTATTTTTTGTTGTTGTTGTTGTTGTTCAGATAGTCAGTTATTCCTGACTAAAGGCCTAATACCCAAAATTTATTTCCCTGCACCATTATTATATTTGAAAAAAGAAGAAGCATCAGTTGATAAAACTCTATTTTCTGAGCTATAAATAAAAGAGTGTAAATAATAGAGAAGAAAAAAAGCTCATGGTGATCATAACAAAACATAAAGGCTTATTGTGTTTCTAATTTTAGTCTTGCTTTTTTTCTAATGCAATAAAACCCGTACTGTTTCAGTTTTTGGCTTACTAAGCCTGGGCAGCTGCTCAGTTTTGGTAAAGAATCATGGAAAGGACAGAAATCCATCATGTTACAAAGGGCCTGAATACTGGTGCCAGAATTTGAAGTAAGTACCTGTTTGTAATTACTGTTCCAACCTGTTTTATGTGGATGCTGTTGTGATTAGCTTCTAACCATAAAGAAGTTGGTAACAATAAAGAAGGAGCTTTGTAAGTCTGAGGAAGACTGTTTAAATGCTTTCAGGTGGATGATGAAGAATAGATATAGGTATTTGTTTGACAAACCATATACTAAACAATTGATGTAAAAAAATGTGGTTTGATCCCATTTTCTTGGGCCATAACGAAAGAAAGGTTAAGATGGCTAGGTCATGTTTAACGGATGAAAGATAATGGTTGCTAAAGTTTGTGCTTATTGACTATCAATCATCAGGTCTATGAAAATCAATCAATTATCAGGTCTGAAGAAAAGGCAGGTTATCTCCAAATGAGGTGGGAATAGGTCACCAAGAATGATCTAAGGGAAATCATAGGTAAATCATTTATTTTGACCCGTCAATTCAAAACATTATCCCAACAAAAAGAAATAGGAGCTAGATAGAAATAGGCTACATAGGAGGATCTTTCCATGGAGGAATTTGTCATGGGGAAAGAGAGTTTTCCATGAAGGGGGCGCCGGATTTCCCAGCAGTATTGAAAAAACGATCAGAAATTAAATAAAAAAAAAGACTATACTGGCGTGCAGCATGTCATTCGTTCCTCGACTTCATAAATAAACCGTTATTAAAGACCCTTTGTCCAATTAAATTTGTTTAAACTTTGTGGGAGGGAGTAATGAGTGAAACTTTGTATAGATTGTGGCGGAGGAGGGGGTTGTACTTAATGCTGCAATTAGCTGTTAGTTGTTGTAGTGTAAAGTAGTTTCTTGGGCACTGCGATTTATCAAATAAGTGATAGTAAACACTTGTAGTTCATTCAGATATTAAGGAAGAAGGCAAGATCCATAAAGTACAGAAGGATTCCTTTAAGGTTTCCCTTAAAGGTTCAAAGAATTTTCTAACAGGAATTGTTTAATTTTTCCCAGAAGTATCACTGGAGACATTTTGTGTCTGTATATAATGGTAAACTAGAAGTGTTGAAAGCCGTTTTCCAACCCAGGACTGAAGTTCTTGAAGTATCGTCAATTTCGAGGGGGCAGAGGGGCATGTGCCCCCTCTTTTTTGAAAAATACTTTTTGAGGGCGTGTTTCCCTTGAAAAATGTCTTTTCTTTGTGTACTTTCATTGAAAAAAAATAGAAAAACGGTAATCCCTCCCCCTAGATTTTGAAAAATCCCCCCGCCCCCTCCTAAATTTTTGTGAATTGACTACAATGAGTTCTTGCTCAATTATCTTTTAGAGACTCCTGTTGGAACACTTTGTGCAAGGTCATTAGCAGGTCATTAACGTGTACAAATGTGTTCTGACTGTGTAAGCTACTATAGTTGTGCATTTACATGCTCTGGAACTATTTCAGTGAATTTATGCGAAGTTAATTCAGAACATGGAATTGTAGCTTATATTAGTATTTATTATTATAATGTATCCCCTGAAACGGTTTAAAGCATAAAATCAAGGACAATTTTGCTGCTTAATGTTACTATATTGTATTATTGAATATGACTACTTTTGAAATTGTTTTGTGCATATAGAGAAAAGGTTAGCCCAAAGCTTAATTATTATTGTTATTTTTTATTTGCCAAAGGTCCAAGAGATACCACAAAAAAGATTACCCCCCTCCCACCCCCTTAGATTTGTTCAGAAATTCAAGATATGCCAAAAAAAGAAAGATTGCCACATTTTAAATTTACAAGAAAAATAAGTCAACTTTTATGCGAATAAATGGCTGCCACACACACAAATATGGCATCAAATAGCATCTTACTGTGATAGGACTCAAAATGCCTCAGTGAATTTTAAGTATGGATAGGGATTGTTTTTTCAATGAAAATAAAAACTAAATTTACTAAAGAACGGGTTTTATCCTATTTAAGATTATCCAAACTACAACTTTTCGGAAGTCTTGATTAGACTTTTGATTTTCAAGTCTTTCAATATGTGAGAAAAGATAAGAAATTGAATTTCGGAAATGCTCAAATTATGATTAAGACTTATATTAGAACTTTCCATAGCTTCTATATGCGTAAAAGTGCACATAAGCAATTATTTATGAAATAAGTAACACCTAATATATCGAACTTGCATAGTTTGTGCATCTGACAATGGTGCCATTTCTTGGAAATGTGGGCGGTAAACATTTTGTTTCCTGATTTTCGGTTAATGAAAACCTAAAGAAGTTATTATTCAAAATTTAGGGGTGAGACAAATTGCCCTTAATGTTTCCCAGAGAAACTATTTACAGACAGTCTTTGAAAAACGAGAGAAATTCAGAGAAGAAAGAAACGAGGATAATAACAGCCAATGACAAACAAAAGTAAACTATGCAAGTTTTTCGGTTGAGATCTCAACTCAACCGTCCTCAGTGCAGGATAGTAATAAAAAATATATATATACGGATGAAAGTCCAAAGGGCAATATAAAAACTAAAAACTTCAACAAAAATAGGACTCGGTTTTGAGGCTTGGTTTTTATACTGTCCTTTAGACTTTTATCTGTATATATTTTTTTATTATTCTGCACAGTTTGACTGACCGTATGCTTACTCTTTCAGACCTGAACATATAAAGCGTAGGCAAATTCTCAAACTTGGAATGGGATATCCATAGGTATCAGTATAACTAAATCTACTTCATTTGTATTTTTATTTTACTCTGGTACGAAAATATAAACGGACCGTATGGTCACGTCAGCAACTTGGAGTAAATAACCTATCGTTCTAAAGCCAGCACTTTGCCTATTTATGGTGAAAAAGAGTAAAGCTGATACGATCCTTGTTGATGTTGAGTCGAAATTTAAATTGATACGCTTGATGTGACTGGTACCATCCTTCAGTCGCTTTTCGTAATGGCAAATCCCTTTGTTTGCCGTTCCAGGGTAGTGTCCAACATAGTCAAAGCCGTTGGATTGACTTGGAAGCCCCTCTTTCGTTGTAGCGGTCGCTCTCTTGGAGAGGGACGGTCAGTGGCCTGCCCTTGGGCTGAGCGAAACGCTGTTTGCTAAGAGTGCACGTACTATGTTTATCTTGAAATACAGCAAGGATGTCAGATGTCAATTAAAACAGGTCATCCTCGGTTTGGGTGGGCGGATGTCGTAAAGAAAGATTTAAGGAAAAGGGAACTTCCTAGGAATGTGCAAAAAGGGAGGCTTTGAATAGATTGGAATGTGGAAGCGTGCGTAGTTGTGTTGGCCTCAGGTGCATTCGTGCTATGGTGAGTTCTTAGTAGTAGCAGTAGAATATATGGTCCTTCTTCATATCTTTGTCTATGGCGTAGCACCCAAGCCTTTATTACAGCCAGGTCACAAATTTAATATACTATTCTCATATACCACATTTTTGACCTTGTGTTCGAGTGATACAGTTCAAGTAACATATCTGCCAAGACCACGCTCCACATCGACTTTTTGTACTCGTAAATAGTTCATGGTCTGTATACCTCAATGGGTTTCTTGATGATACTGCCCCCTGCCCCATCTCTGGTATTTATCAAGCCGTCCACACAGCAATAGGAAGAGGCAAAGTGTACCGCTTTGTTGTTGTACCACTTAACAATGTTAACCTGAATGTGTCTCTCAACTCTCCATTTTACACAACCCCTCCTCTGTTTCTTCATTTTGCTGTCGGAGCCGAGGACAAGCTCCTCTCAGTCTGTTGCTTCTGACGGTTCGACACGATTCAATTCCATATTCATCTCTAAGCTTCTCGATGAGCTTGATGGAGGTTTAGAAGTTGTCAAAAACGCCTTATAGCTCATGAACTCGGGAATGGCCTGTACCAGGCCATTCGGACTCGGGAATGAACTCGGGAATGTCAATATCGGTATTCTGTGGTTCATTTTGCTTCCAAGCTGTGTCTCTTTGTACCATTGCAGTCTTCAACCGTCGTTACTCTTTTGTCTTCTGCTTTTTTGCCACAAGTACACAGTCCTTCTCCACAAGGTACTAGATCATTCGATTCATGATCAACTTCATAAAGGTCTAAATCGAACACCTGCAGCTGAGAAAGAGTATATTTTCCATCGGATTGGCAGATTGTTCGTTATCGAATGTAGACGAACCAGCGGTAGCTTCTTGAGGAACGGAAATGTTCCAGAAATTTCGCTATACTGAGGTGGTAACAACGGGCTCTGGTCGTCACCAGAAGACATATCCAAGTCAGAACGGTCGTCGGGCAGGAATAAGAGCATATTGATCGTTTTTTCTTCTATCATTTTTTTGGAAGGCAACTCTTCGTGATCTCTCTTGGAAAATCTTTTCCTCTGATGGCTGTGAATGCGAAGACAGTTGCATACCAAGTTCTATCTCTTCATCGTCTGGAAAAACCCGTCATAAGTTTGACTATGTCAGCTATGTTAGTGGTTAGTTTGTACAAAAGATATGATTTCTAGAGAAAGGTTGCTTTGAAGAATAAAGAAGGGTCAGTAACCTAACACATAATTAGTAAATGTGTTAGTAAATTTAAAAAGGATATGAATCAGTATCTTGTGGTATATACCTTATTCAAGTTATCCATCCAAGGATTTCAGCTGCCATACACCTGACTAGGTATAGCTATAGGAGTGCCAGAAAATGTTGTGATCTGTTTAGCAGTTTTACTTGTGACATTATTTTCTTATGTCCTTTTGTTTCTAGTTCTGCTAAAGAATGTGGTGCTGTGAAACACTGTTCACAAACAACATGGCTGCACAAGAAGTTACCTGAGGACAAAGAAGATATCTGTCAAATTTGTATGGAAATGGTACAAGAAGCACGTGACCAGCTCATCTCTAATGAGACTCAGGTTAGTTCTATTGTTTTTGTTTAAGAACTACCTTTCTCTTGCCTTCTGGTATATGGAATTAGTTGATTGATTCCATTATTTTTATTGTGAAAGCCCAGATAGTTTGAATGATTTTTGCATGTAAGTATTCTATTTCATTTAAAGATATACATGAAAAAAGTTTTCAAGGACACTTATTAAGTGTTCTGGAGTAGGCTATGTTAAATTTACATAATTAAACAGTTTTATTAAATTTAATTAAACAGTAGGCTATATTAAATTTATGAGAGTGGAAACCGGCGCTAGTTAGAGTGGAAGATGGTGTTGGTGAGAAATCACCAACACCATTGAGCATTTGACGGCTGACCCAAAAGTACTGCATACTGTCTTTTCAGGTACTTCAAGATGCAGAGAATCTTGGCAGATTAAGTAGGCATGTTGAACTTACGCCGGTAGGTCAACTGGGGACATAATTCTGCTTTCTTTAACCCTAGTTATTCCTGCCCTTTAGAATAATTTTTTTGTTGTCAAAACGTATTTAACTTACTTTTTTTCACAACGGAATATATTTCCTTTTTTACGTATAGAATTGGGTGGGAATTAAGGACGTTTGTTTCTCTATATAGGACCCTGTAGTGGAGTTACTTTTCGATATGTTTCGAAGTTTTGCTAATTGAATTCTAAGAATTTCCTACTACAACGTTTTCTATGGGATTAGTAGCAGTTGGTGTCAATCCACAAAAATTAGGGAGTTGGGGGTGGGATTTTCAGGATGTATTTTTCAGTATTTAGGAAGGGTTGGAGGTAAAAAATATATTTTTCAGCGTCTATGGAGACAAATTTTTTTTTTAGTTAATATACCCTCTAACAATGTCCCGGTTGTAATCCGGTTCGATTCACTTAGTATATAACACTATGTTGCTGCAACTAGTTTATTACATTAACACTTTAGCATTGATTACTAGTTGTAGTAACAATAACTGCAGTTGTAATGCTATTTAAAGAGGTTTTATTTGGTTGACCAATTTAAGAAACAGGTGGTGGAATTGGTGCTTTGAAATTAGTTCTGTTCTGCTCAAAATTCATATAATATTATTTCATTTTCTATGTGGTTTGGAAAAACTTCACTTTTTACGTACGCTATTGATATTAGAAGTATCAAGGAAATTATTTGCGTTCTGAAAATGTACATTTATATGTGTTTTGCGAAACTGATAAAACAAATTTAGAATGATTCAAAGCTCCTTTTGTAACTCGTTCTGTTAGGCTGCAGCTAACAGACCTTACCATAGGCTCTAGGCCATAGCTAACAGGCCATACGTCTTCTCAGTATCCTCCTTTTTGCAGCACATCTTGGATTGTCAGAACGTGTTAATAGCGTAGAAATCTGATTAATATAGGTCGCATAGGATGCTGTTAGTGCGACTTCTCTTCTTCAATCTTGCAAGTTGTCTTTGGAGTTCTAAGGTCCCCTCTCCTCGAATATGACCGTAGATGTTGATAAATGGTATTCGTTGTAAGAAGCTTGTTGATTATTATTTGGATCTCAATATTTGAAACTTCCTTTATCCGGTGTACATACAGAATTCTTTGACAAAGACCCTTGCGTTGGCCCTGGGGCATCTGAGATCATAACCTGGACCATACATCCCGACGCAAAGATCAACCCACTGAGCTACCACAGAGAAGCCTTACAAAGCAAATTCTTCATTTAAAAGCTAATTTTTATATGTTATCAGTTTTTAATAATTTCGTCTTGATAACGCCATCATAAAGTGCCATATAGTACCCAAAAAGTGTACTGTAGGTGCCATTGGAAAAACTGAGAGGAATGAAAAGAGTGCCGTATTATAATTTCCACGCCTGGAAACCTTTAACCTGAGGCTCACAATCTACCCTACTCTATATTTTCGCCTCCCAGCTCCCTTGATATCTTTTCTAAATTTTCTACTAACAGAACTACCAGGCTACTGCAGCATCATAGAAAGTTGTTTGAGGTCTCATTTCAAAGATAGTTTTAAATATCCACCTGATTTTACTAATTCGCCTTGATAACACCGTCTTTTGGTACAATTTTCGGAGTACAAATGCTGGAAAGCATAAAAAGGGTACAATAACAATCTACATGGTCGAAAACCAATAACCAGAAGTTTGTAATTCCTCCTTTCTAGTCCTAACCCTGTCAGCCCCTTTAACAGCCTATTAACGAACAAACCACTGTCCATAGTAACCGAAATTTTAAAAGCTCTTGTTGACCAAAAACAACTCAGAAATGGTAAGAAATGGTAAATATTATTTCGATTAATATTAATAGTAAAATTTTATTACAAAAAGAAATTGGTAGAGATTTCAAAAAAGAGCCTGAAACCTCTTGCAAATGTTTTTACCTTGAGCATTCTCAAATATCTCCGCTTCTTTATCTCTGCTTTAACACACCAATAGACTTGGTTAGGGTACATATTTGGAATGATTTGCCCTCCAGTTTTTGGTCACTTAAAAAGGACACTGAGCTCTCTCGCGATATTCTAGGACCACTGGCTCGAGACGATCACCCATAAAAAAAAAAAAAATGATCTTTCTTTTGGCAAAAAAATACAAAATTCGATTTTTGGAGATAGGATAGGAGCTTAAAACCTCTACAGTAGGGTTCCCTGATACGCCGAATCTGGTGGTTTGATTTCATTAAGATTTTATGACCTTCAGGGGGTATTTCCCTCTTTTTTCGAAAAGAAGGCAAATTTTCTCGTAACTTTTGAAGGGTAAGACTAAACTTAATACAATTTATATATTTGAAATTAGTGTAAAAATCCGATGCTTTTGATGTACCTATTGATATCAAAATTCCTTTTTTTAGAGCTTCGGTTACTATTGAACCGTATCGCTCTTTACTTGTAGTTCGTTACCACTAACTGTTAGATTGAAAAGTTCAAGTCTAAAGTGTAAAAGTGTTTAAAATGTTTTTTTATATATAAAAAAATAAATTACTTAAGGACATAATCTTCTCTGTCAAAAGTTAATTTTATTTTCATCTCGCGATGAAATACAAAGCTAGTTAAGCACTAGGAATTTTACACGGGAAGTAGATAGAGGTAACAAATATCTAAATGTTTCATATTCAAGTCTTGGCTGATTCATTAGAATTCTCTTTACATTGCCAAATGCAACATTCTATAGAATCAAGTTTGTTTACTTTAAAGAGATAATCATTACGTAATGATAGGCTGTTATATAATGGCGTAATTACTAAACATAAAAATTATATAGTTGCTAAACGTTTTACCATAATTAGTTAGTAAGATATTAGATAGTGTATGTGGCATTTCGGCCACACCTGAAGCTGTAAACAGGATCAGGAGCTAAAGCAGGGATTTGCTCAGAGGAGGCTCGGGAATCGGGCCCCCTGAAATCTTAAATTTTTTGAATTTCTGGGCACTTCTTATTCAAAAGTACAAAACGATTTTTTAGCCCCCCCCCCCTGAAGTTTTTTACTGCCCCTGCTGTTGTCCTTTCCGTTGCGATGATCTCTTTCTGTATAGATTAAAATATTACATTTATGATAAGGGAAAGTTTGAGTACCTTGAGCCTTGCCATAATTTTTGGTGTGTATGGGGGGGCCGGTTCCCCCCCCCCCATACAAAATTGCTTTCAGCGATTTTAAATTGCAACATTGCTCATTTACTGAATTTCAAGAAAAGTAAGCAGTGGACCGTGGTTATGTGCAGTCATATGCTAATTAATTGCATGAGGTAAAATAACAACAACTTTTAGGGGTTAAACTCCTCCCTTGGGGAGTATAGGGATTTATTTTAGAATTTCAAGCCTCAGAAACCATTTTGTCAATGACCAACTGTAACAACTGTAGTCTGTTTTCTTTAAAAATGTTCTTCTTTGGATAATGCCCCAATCAGAAGTTTTAGACTAAACACTCGAGTTTAGGAGTTATCACTTGAGTTGAGAGTGTTAAACAAAACATTGGAGAGACTATGCTAAAAAACAACATTATGACAATGATTTTGGTTGCCAGAATTTCTCCTAATTCCTCACCTTACAGTGCAAATTCCTCCTTTAGGAGAGGGGTGATGGGATTGACTTTGAAATAGGATGGGATATTCCTTATAAACTACTACTGATCTGGATTCTACTAGCAAAAGAAGTATGATTTCAAGAGGCTATTGAAGCTTGCTGAAAATTTTCCCTTTGTCTGAAGGACTTTATTTTTACTCTGTGCGTAAAATTCTCTCATAAAAGAAATTGTTCGTCAGGAAAATTTTGTAATCTGATTTTTTGGCCTCTTAGATTCTAGATATATAACATGTTATTATTGCCGCTATTGACAAACTTGAAGTTGGTACTAGGCTCATTACCACCGGTACCCCCCCCCAGTGGAAAATTTTAACCCGCTTGGAAAATTCCCCCCACACGCAAAATTGAGCAGCTGAAGAGAAATTATGATAAATAAAGATAATGAAGAGATATTCAATAATTTTTACATTTTCTTTTTATTTCGATACTCCTGTTTTATTCAGAACACATTCGAGAAGTGAAATGAAGTTAGGTTAATCTTAAGGAAATATACCAAAATATGATGAAAATATAATACTTTAGTTTATAGAATAATATAGTTTGGGTTATATTATTATCATTTTAAGGGGATGTGGGGGTAAGGCAACCCGATCTAACCTAACTTAACCTAACATAACCTTACCCTCCCCTCCTAATTTGCGAATATATAGCCCAAATTATACAAGTTCAATGCAGTCTGTCCCCCGTTATTTGTCTTTGTGGCTATGAAACCGGTTTTCATAGATCGTACATTCAGCAAACTTCTCGAGTGCGTCCTGAATAATACATAATTACATTTATTCTTTTTTCGTGAGCCTGGGGGTTGAGTTACCATCGTAGGGTAAGATAAAGTTTAACATTGGGACTGTGGGGGTGATATCAACCCCGAAAGCAAGCTTCGCCAGAAAAACGTTGAACCTAATTTTTTGAGCTCGTAGATTCCAGATATGTAACATGTTATTGTGGCCGCTATTTACAACTTTGATGTTACTCTTTATGTTGTTTTTGCAATTTTCTACGTCCTCCTCGTGTATTCTTTCTCCTCCGTTTTCCTTTATTATCATGGTTGTTGTGGTATGCTATATGTCATGGTTTTGTCATAATTATTGTCAGACAAATATATTAAAGCGATTTGTGCTATGTACGAGAATAATACTGCTGCGGTTAAGGTAGGAAATGGTGTTAGCAACTGATTTTGTATTAAATCAGGAGTTAAGCAGGGTTGTGTTCTATCCCCCTTTATGCGGATCATTTTGTTGGACTTCGTCTTAAGGAGCACAGGAAAGGCAATTGCAGACCATGGAATCAAATGGGTAGGAAAAACTCTCCAGGACTTAGATTATGCTGATGATTTAAGCAGATTAGATGAAAGCATGAGAAAAATGAAGGAATTTTTAGAGGTTTTGCCAGTTCAGGGTGCTAGAATAGGCTTGAAAATTAATGTTAAGAAGACTGAGTCACTAAGGCTAGGAATAAGTGAAGATGAAAAGGTGACGTTGGGTAACGAAAAGATTGATCAGGTTGACAGCTTCACTTACCTTGGTAGTATTATTAGTACCGACGGTGGGAGCAGTGAAGATGATAAACGTAGAATAGCTAAGGCTCAGGGTATTTTTTCACAGTTAAGAAAGGTTTGGAAGAATAGGAAGATAAGTCTGCAAACCAAGATTAGAATATTGGAAGCAACAGTGATGACAGTGGTCAAATATGGCTCTGAAGCATGGGTGCTCCGAAAAGCGGCCGAAAATCTACTAGATGTTTTCCAGAGAAATTGTCTACGGATTGTTCTAAGTACCCGGCTGACTGACTGTATTTCAAACAGTAGGTTGTACGAAAAATGTGGTTCAATCCCGCTTTCTAGGGCTATAATGAAAGAAAGGTTGAGATGGCTAGGTCACGTTCTGCGGATAAAGGATGAAAGATTGCCGAAGATTGTCCTTTTTTGGCCAAACGTCTGGGGCTACACGGAAAGCAGGTCGTCCTCGTCTGGGGTGGGAGGATGTCATAAATAAAGATTTAAAGGAAATGGGAACTTCCTTGGAAGGCGTAAAGAGAGAGGCCTTGAATAGATTAGGTTGGAGGAGGAGCGTGCGTAGCTGTGTTGGCCTCAGGTGGCTTGGTGGTGCAGTGAGTTATTAGTAGTATTAGTAGTACTGTTTTGGTTTCCAGTGGCACATTAGCGTGCCATCTATTATGTCATATTTAATGATTGATTTAGCATATGATCTATTGAACCGCACAAAATCCTTACGAAACACCATATTAAGGAAGAAACAGCAAATTTAGCTTAGTTTAGATATTAGTCTCTTTTTTTTATTTAAATAAATAGACCATAATATAAAAAATATAGTGGTGTATTATTCAGTACACAATCGAGAGAATTTTTGGATCTGCAGATCAGACAATAACCGGTTAGGTTAGGAATTCAATATAATGCGTTCTGTGCGGCTGCCTAGCCTAACATAACCTAACCCAACCAAAATACCATCTCTGTATATTAAATATTTAATAAAAATATAACTAAAACGTAGATTTCAACTGAGTTTAAGGTAATCTTCTTCGAGTACTGAAAGATATAAGCCGTTTACTGTCTAATCTGCAGATCCAAACATCTCGATTGCATACTAAGTAATACGCAAGTACCTAAATAATTATACAAAATCCTTTTCTAATACGTTTTTAAATTATTCTTCTTTTCTTTGTCTCATCCTATGGTTTTTGGTACCTATTGATATATTCTAGATGTAACTCCTTTCTTTGTTTCCTCTTTCTTTTCATTTTCTAGAAAATAAATTTATTACCTCTCAGGTATTAGTCTTTATTACATATTTATTACATGAACTGTTACTAGATAATGTATAAAAAGTGTTTCTATGTTTAAGCAGCTAAAGTCACCGGGCATCTTACAAGATTAGTAGCAATCAATGGTGGTACTAAAGAAACAAACCAATATAACTATTTTTGTCGGCACGAGATGAGCTAGAAAACTTCAATTTTTAGTTATTTCAAGTATATATCTCTGGCTGTGTTTGCCCAGAGTTGCAAATTAAGGCTACGAATTTTCACTGAATAAATTTGTTTTATTATATCTACTCAAATAAAAATAATTTAGGACGTTCAAACTTTTCAGGACGAACTCCGTCAGGTCTTTGAAGGCTCCTGCAAGTTGATTCTAGTAAAAGCCATTCGGAAGGAATGTATGAAATTGGCTGACGAATTCATCCCTGAACTTGTAGACATGCTGGCATCTCAGATGAATCCTCAAATGGTTTGTGCTACTGCTGGTCTCTGTAATTCGGAAAGAATCAATCGACTATGGCTAGATTATAAAAGTGCTAAGGTGACACTCTTTTATCTCCTAAAATAAGCTATAATTCTGTAATAATATATATATATATTCATTTATTTACAATTGCATCTCACGTATAAGTTAGTGAGGTACCTTCACAAATAAACAGAAGCAAATGGCAAAAATAAGGCAATAATCTAAAATGAACTTAGCGAATTTTGCCAGTTGCTTTTGTGTTTTCAAACAGGTAGCTTTCTAATTGTATATATGAGTAGCGATTGTCAAATTCCTTTTTTTTCGGAGGCAGAGGTAAAAAAAAGCATCAAAAATTTGTTTGTATGCATTTTTGTTATATTTTTACGAATCGGACAAAACTTTTTTTTTGGGGGGGGGGTTCAAACACCCTCTTTAATATGGCACTGGCAATTGTATTTATGTATTGATTTGTTTGTATATTTTTATTTTTTTTTTCTGTTTTTTTTTTGAACGCTGGAGATGCCATTTTTTATTAGGCAAAATATTCGTTTGATTGTTTTTTCTTCTTCTTTATTCAGGTCATAGACCTGTTTGTCTTCCCGAGATTTATATCTTTGTTTGAAGTAATTTTCAGCAATTGCTGTGATGACTAGGAAAATTGATGGTCGGTGAATTTCTTAAGTGAAACCTGGGTGCTATTTTTTAACATAATCCGACCTGAGAGCGGATGGCCTACTGCTCGAAAACGCATTCCGTGTTATATAGGATTAAAAATTTTGAACGCTTTTTTTCGAAATCTCTGTAGCCCAATTAATACATTTGAATCCGTTTATTTTTTGTTCGTCCATTAGTGATAGAGAAAACAATTAAGCGGAATAAGATAACTTCATTTGTAGAATAAGTTCGCTCTTAGGAAAAGTGCTGACAGGTTGAATTTTTAAATTAATGCTGCATTTTTGTTTCTAAGCAAATAGAGGGACATACAGATTCTCCATATAGACTATTCGAAAGAGCAGAAAAAATTACGCTCTATGCCAGAAGGTATAATTTTTTTTTTTTTTTACGGAATTGGTCGCGTTTTTCACGATTCGATAAAGCATAGTATTTTAAGCACAATCGCTCTCTCGCCGCGTCCTCAAAGTTATTTTTAAGTTTTTATCAAGTTGTATCTTTCAAGATCGATATCAATCAATCTTATTTTGTAATCAGTAAGCTAGTAACTACTAAAAAAGTTTAACATAAAAATAGTTTTAATAAATAGCAATTTGTGAAAGTACTTGAAAATTAGCTAAGTACTAAAATTGCAACATAGATTATACATGCACTTCACAAGGGCCCCATGTTTATATATATATATATATATATATATATATATATATATATATATATATATATATATATATATATATATATATATATATATATATATATATATATATATATATATATATATATATATATATATATATATATATATATATATATATATATTTATTTATATATAATAATAATAATAATAATATTTATTACCCACAAATATACAAAAGTATAAACAGTGGAGTACAGAGAAAAAATTAATAAACAAAGCAAAAACAAAAGTACACGTAACTCAGCAATGGCAAGCACAATAAATCTAATATAACAAAGAAAAACAGTGTAATAAAATAGACTAACAGATCAGTAGAACAGACGAAGTAAAGCTGATTTGATAACTAGAAATATTTACAAACACAGTATAGATCGCCACTCATCTTTCGCATTCATCAAATTCATCCTTTATTTATAACCCACAAAGATAACCCTATGGAGAAAAGAAAAAGCAAACGAAATTAACAAAACGACCAAAAAAAAAGAAACTAAATACTTATCCTACATAATACATAAATAACAAGAGAAAATATAACTAAACTAGAAATATAACTTATAAGAAGAAGAAGATTATGGTAGCATCGCCCCATACAGGGAATTATTCTTGCAGAGAGATAGGACATAGCGAGACAGCCGATTTTGGACGGCCAGGTATGGATCAAGAATGCCATATCTTTCACTAATCCAAGAGTTTCTAGTCCAGGGTGGTAGGCCTAACAAGAACTTACAAAAACGGTAAAAGCATGACCAGATGGTACGTTTATTCCGATCGGTTAATAGAGCCCAAAACGGGGAAAGACTAATAACATGTGGCTGCACCAGCGCATTGAAATATATATGTATATATATATATATATAAATGCATATATATATATGCATATATATATATAAGCATAAAACTATATATAAAAACATATATATATATATATATATATATATATATATATATAAATGCATATATATATATGCATATATATATATATAAGCATAAAACTATATATAAAAACATATATATATATATATAAATATATATATATATATATATATATATATATATATATATATATATATATATATATATATATATATATATATATACATATATATATATATATACATATATATATATACATATATACATATATACATATATATATATATATATATATATATATATATATATATATATATATATATATACATATATATATATAACGACTTGTTTCATTCACAAAGTGAAATATGGAAAAAGCATAATTCTAGGTTCAAGTGCAGATCATTTTAACCTTCTAGATCCATATCAATTGATCTTAGTGAATCATCCGTCAGTTCTTTTCAATTAGTTACAAAAAAATATAATACATATCATCAATCCAAGTGGCTGCCCAAAGAAAGACATTACAGTACTCGGTTCTGGGCCATTACATATATTTCTCTTAAAAAACAAATCAAAACCAAAGATAAAGGAAACAAAACGACCAAAATATGACCATGTCAGTTACTGTATAACCACGCTGCCTTTCTACTTAGATGGATAGATAGATACATGTTTATTTACAACAAGAATTAAACTATTTAAACAAACAGCGCAAATGCCTAATGGCATACTTAAGCGCGTGGTATATCACCAAAAAAAATAAACACAAACAAAAGAAAAAACCATCATTACTTCGGCTTAAACTAATTTGCACTTCTTTCGGAAATCAAACTTCAACACTCACAACGGAAAATATTATGGGAGACTAGAAACATGATTTCTTAATAACTTCAGAAATTTATTTCTATCATTACAATTTCTCACAGCTATTGGGATTAAATTCCAAACTTTTGGACCAATATGACGCAAACTAAACCCCGATCGAACCGTTGGCCTAGTTTCAAAAGAGAAATCAGAACTATGAGATGTTGGGTAATTGTGGAATTGTGAATTTGTCGGGAATAATCTTGGGAAATTTAGTGAAAGTTGTCCAAAAACATAATTGTGGCAAATATTAGAAATGGAAATAAAATGATGTTGATGAACAGAGAAGAAACCAGAAGATCGATAAAGATGGCTAACTGAGGATCTATTATTAACGTTGAACATTAATCTAAGGGCTTTATTTTGTAGGGTTTGAAGAGGTTTAAACGTCGAAGGAAAAGTAGACGCCCAAACAGAAACACAGTAAAGAAAATATGGATTAACAAAAGAAAAATATATTGTCTTTAAAATATTCTTTGGGAAAAAATGGCGTAAACGAGAAAGAATGCAGATATTTCGCGAGATTTTTAGAGACAATGTTTTCACGTGTTCACGGAAAGACAGATTTTCATCCAAAATAATTCCAAGATATTTAAATTTATCAACACGTTTTAGTGCCATATCATTTAGATAAAGAGAAAACTGTTCTGTTTTCTGAGAACCAGATCGAGAAAACAGCATACATTGACATTTCTTCTCATTTAGTGAAAGTAAATTTCTGGCATACCAATCCCCTGCAGATAAAAGTGTGTTATTAAGATTATGAAAGAGTATGGATAAATCAGCATGGGATGCAAAAATAACAACATCATCTGCAAACATTACAATTTTACAAAGTGGTAATACCTCAGGCAAATCATTTATAAATAGAAGGAATAAGGTCGGTCCAAGGACAGACCCGTGAGGGACCCCACAACTTGTCAAAAACCTTTCCGAACGGATATCATGAATTCTATCATGACATTCAAGTTTTCTATCCATAAGATAAGTTTAAAAAAATTTAAAGATTTTGAAGCAAAACCATATTTTTGGAGTCTCATTAACAACAGACGATGGTCGACTGTGTCAAAGGCCTTGGCGACATCAAGAAATACCGCCAACGCATACTGATCACTGTCAATTGCCTCATTTATCTCAAGCAGAAGTTGATGAATTGGTAACTCCGTTGATGTTCCTTTAATGAAACCAAACTGAGAAGGATGAAAAATATTTTTACCAATCAAATAATTATGGAGCTGATGGTTCGCTATCTTTTCCAAAAGTTTACTAAACACTGATAAAAGTGATATACCTCTATAATTTGAACTAGTAATTCCGCCTTTATGTAGTGCAATAAATTTAGCTTTCTTCAACAAATCGGGAAAAACTCCATGTACAAATGACAAATTATATATGTGTGAAAGTAATGGGGCAACATCAGTAGCTACCTGCTTTACTGTTCGAGTAGAAAAACCAAATTCATCAGACGAAGAACTATTTTTAAGCTTCATGATAATTTTTTTCACATGTTGGGGCGTCGTTTCGGAAAAATCAAAAGGGTTTTCAGTTTGATTATCATTATCAAAAGAAATGGTAGGGAAATTTAACAATGGAGAAAAAAAATGCGATGTAAGCTTTTTTCCTACTGAACTAAAATAGTCTCCCAATATATTCAAAATTTCTTTACGGTCAGTTACCTTCCTTCCATCAACTTCTAGGCAATCAACACTAGATTTAGACTTATGGCTAGGTCGAATTCTTTCATTAATCAATTGCCAAATTTTTTTCATATCTGACTTATACTGAATAAACTTAAATTTATAATATCTTCTCTTTGCATATCTAAGAATCGAACTTAACTTATTTCTATATGCTCTATATTCTTCAAAAGAGGCATCACTTGGAATTTTTAAATACCTCTTAAATTTTATATTCTTATAAATTTATACAAGATTTAAATTTATATTTATACTTATAAATAAATGAAATATAACTTTGAGAACGGGTGAAACTTTATATTTATACAGTGAATTAAATAAAATAATAAATCCAAATATTTTGGCCTAAAGGTCAGAAACGCTTATCCACAAAAAAAGAGTTAAAAGTTTTACCCGTTGCTGTATCTTTACACTTTAGTTTCTCTTATATTATTAATATAGAGATTTTTGTTGTTGCTAAATATGTTTTAATTTAAGCTGTCTGGTAGAGCAGAGGAAGAAGAAGAACCAGAGCGATCAAATCCGATTCCAGGAGGTTGTGATGATTGTCGTCGTTTTATTGAGGACACTAAAACAATAATTGAAACACATTCAAAAGAAGAGGTCTTAGAACGTTTGCTCTATGTATGTATATTGCTGTTAATTCTCAAGTTAACTTAAGTAAAGCTATCTTTTTTTTCTATTTATGTTTCATAACATTTTTTCACCTCATGTGTCCTTAAGTTATATCTTTCAAGATAGATATCAGTCAATCTTATTTTGTAATCAGTAAGCTAATAACTTCTGGAAAAAATTAACATAAAAGTAGTTTTAATAAATAGCAATTTGTGAAAGTACTTGAAAATTACTTAAGTACTAAAATTGCAACACAGATAATATATGCGCTTCATAAGGACAACTTTTATATATATATATATATATATATATATATATATATATATATATATATATATATATATATATATATATATATAACGACTTGTTTCATTCACAAAGTGAAATATGGAAAAAGAATAATTCTAGGTTCAAATTTAGATCATCATAGATGATCATCAATACATCGCCTCATGCGTGTGACAATGGGATAAATGATGAATAATGGTAGTTTTTGCTTGCCTGTATTTCTACGTTGAATTTCATTTGGTGAGCTTTATTAGGCCCAACATTTGAGTGAACTTCATTTGGTTATATTCCTTTAAACTAAGTATTTAAAGAAAGAAAGTAATAGGGTATTACATGGTATAATATGTCTATTCTGCTTCTTTTCTAGTTTTTTTATTTATTTTTTATTGCTAATATAGCCTCACTAATATTTTTTCCGAAGAAACGAACCGCGCTAAATAGGGCTATATTTTGAGCCATCAGGGGATGGGATGGGATATTTTGTCTGGAAAGCAAGTATAATATTTGGAATCGGTCTTAAATAAGGAATTTAATAGTACTACTTTTAACTGTTTAGTATGTTTTCCTTCAAAATTTGCCCACCAATAAATATTTACCCATGGAATAATTGCCCACACATCACCTTGTAAATAGCCAAAGCATAAGTTTGGCCCCATAGGGGGAGGGGGGGGGGTCGGGACGAAAAGCAGTGGCAACGCTTATGGATGGGGAATCACATTGGGCATTTAATTTTTCCCTACTTGATTTCTGTCCCATGAGTAATATTAGTCCCCGTCTAGAAAACTGTACATAAATGTTGCCCTAAAATGTTTTCAAATACAGATATAAAAAACAATTTTTTCTTTAAAAAAAATTGTATTTATCCTTATAATTTGTTGTGTCGTTTTTTCTTGACTATAAACTAGCAACTTTGAGGATGTTTAGTTATTTTTTTTCACCGTTCGTTTCTCCGCTTGCGTGGTTTGTATCTCGGGACAAACAAAGATAACCTCTAGAATCTCACTATGAGGTTCGATATGGCTGTATGACTGTAAAAGTTGACATTTTTTCACTCTTTTGCAAAATTTAGTTTTTTTTTCTTTGTCCCTTTTTGCAAGGATAGGAAGACACGTTTTTAATTTGTATGATTTTTATCATTTACCACATAATTCAGTTTTCTCTACTAATGCAACCTCGAGGCAAAAATGCCCTAGAATTGTCTTGGCCTTATTATAAAGTTCTTTATTGCTTAAGAAAAAAGGATGTCAAAAATAATTTGTTTTCCAAATCTCTTGTATAATTTTGATGGTAGTGAATGCTAACATGGGACAATATTGTCTTTTATAAAAAAAGAAGGGTTGCTTCTGTCTTGCATTACGGATTCGGTGGACGAGGCACCGTTCTTATTTTGTTAGTTTATGTCTTACAAACTATTTGTTTAATGAAATATGCCCAAGTAAAATGGAAAAAATTAGTTCTTTTGTTTTTCTCCCTGTTTGGGATCTCGCTCGCCCAATGACTCTATTAAAGTGTTTTCACCGGATTTGGCCCTCTTTCTAAAAGTTGGAATCAATCGGAAAACGAAGAGCTGGTTAATGAAAGATCTGATGTTACTAGACTGCAAGTGGGGGTAAACATACGCTGGGGGATCCGAGTTGGTTCAGATTTCTTCTAGGCAGGACGTACAGGCTAGTCTTCATTGTCTTTCTACAGTCTTTCTACAGTTATCTTATTGTTCCTAAAGTATAGAAGAATACAAGTTGTATTTTCCCTACAAAGAAAATACGGACTGACATTATTCAAAAAAGTTTTATATGGTGTCTATAGTATTCTAAGATATTGGGGCTAATAATCAAATACGAAAATCGTGGACAGAAGGATTTATATAAAATCAAAACACAATAAATAGCTGGGTGAAAGTTGATGCGTGTAGAGGTAGATTAGTAGAGGAGGTTGTTCAATGGTAGAGGTCGTGTTCGCTGGTTGGTTGTTTTCTATGAAATTAAAATTTGTCTTTGGAAGTCAGAATTGACTTTCACTTGTTTTGGAGGGAGGGGGATTAATTCCTTATCTTCGTCAAATAAAAAGCTAGCTGTATGTTTTTAATCCAGCTCAAAGTAAGTTATTTGTACATTTTTAGTAGAAAATGTAAAAGAAAAATAATAAGAAGAACAAAGAAAATGGGTTTAAGACCATTGGAATTTAGAGAAGAAAAATATACCGTGTAGGCCAATTTATTCTTATGATTTTTCTATCGAATTTCGGCTTGGCTGGTCAGTTAGCTTTATATCTTCGTTTTTTTGCTGCTAAATATACTTACCTTTATGAATAATTGACAGAAAGGCTTCTGGCTTCTCGGCCATTCAGACTTGAATCAATTTTTCGTGACTAAAAGCGATAAGCGAAGACTACAAAATAGGAAAGAAGCTTTGAAACCATGGAAAGGAGATAATAAAGTGAAATAATGGAGGATATGAAGGAATGTAGATGTGAAAAAAGTATTATCCTAACTGTATCTAGTCTCCTTTGCCTTTTCTCAACATGCGTGCACACTTGTATTATTGTCCCAAGAGTGGACGGTACCCCTAGGATTGGTCCAAACGCTACTCCTTAGTTAACCAAAATTTGTTAAATAATTCCGGGAGCTAAAGCAACGGTTATAAACCTTGGAGGAAGATGTGAAATAATAGAAACACTCTTTATAAAAAAGATTTAGGGGTTAGATGGGTACAATCAAGGCCGTATCCATGGGGGTAGGTGTTTCCCCTCTCCCCGAAATGTTTGCTTGACTCGTTAAAACGTAACAAAATGTATATAAACATATTTCTTATGCGTTTTTTAAAGTTTTTTTTTTTTACCCCCGTCCCCGTTTGAACAAAACCCTGGATACAGCCAAACCAGAAAAACTCTTTTGTTTCTTTTATTATTTATATGAAAAAAAAACGATATAAAAACTGAACAAAAATTTTTATGTCTATACTTTGCCCATTCTAATTCCCTCCTTTTGCATAAACAAAGAAATTCGGCGATCTTATTGCTGTTGAGATTGTCAAAAACCAAATTATCGTTACTGGTAAGTGCCTTGCGGATAGCACCATGTATAATACCCATTGGCTATTTTAATTCAAAATGTGTTATGTGACAATGTTTGCCCAACTGGAAATTGTAGCTTAGATTCTCAAACTGAGCATGAGTTGTCGATTGCTTCAGTCTATTTTTCTATGTTTTTCTTTATATTAGAAGTTGTTATTTTTTCCCAAAATGACCCCGAACAATTTTTCATTGTTAAAAAAAAAACAATGCAATATAAATGAAAGGGCACAATGTCCTTACTTCTGGATCTTAATGTTATATAACTGTTGCTTATCTACTGGTAATGTATTTATGTTCAAAATCAGTGTTTTCAAATTCTCGAAACGAGTCTTTGTATGTTGTATGCATCAGCGCGTTATGTGTGATTTGGCTGCAGAATTGTTTTGAGTAAAATTGTTATAAAATCTCCTGTAAATACACTTTATTTAATTCCCATGGCAATGTCGGATGGACATTTTATCTTGACGAAATTTGTCGAATTCTACCAAAAACACCTACCTTCTTCACACAGAATTCAAGAAGTAATCTGGAGATGTAATAAAGACGTGTTGAAGTTTTCCATAGTAATTTGGGTATTTTTACGATGTGTTTGTTAAGGGTTTCTTTTATAGCCAGTTAGTGGTTTTGGGCCATAATTGACCCTTTCCTATTATTACCTTGTATATTTTTACCAAGTGTGTGTTGTCAATAACTTGAATTTTGCTAGTATAAAACAAGTATTTTTATGGTGAATTTGTGTAAATTTGCGTGCCAATTGTTGCTCATGTTGTATATACCTGCATGCAAGGCCGTATTCAGAGCCCCCCCCCGAAATGTTTGTCCGACTCAAAAAAACGTAACAAAAATGAAAATAAACCAATTTTGCGGCGTTTTCTTAGTTTTTCGTAACCCTCCCCCCGGAAAAATTCTTTTGTAGCCTCCCACCCCAACCCCCCAAAAAAGAATTTGGGATACGTTCCTGCCTGCACGCATGGGAGAAGGGAGATATTCTGTTGCAATCCATAACATTTTAGTAAATGTAGGGTTTGTTTGCTTCAAGTTGCTCATTTGTTCTTGCTCTTGAATCGCTTGAATTTATTTTAGTTTTTTTTTAGTTTTAGATTTTTTTATTTTCTATGAATTTATTTCTTTTATATTTTAGATTTTATGTTTTTTAATTTTTTTAAATTTATTTTCAATGATTTTTCTAGATTTTATTTTAGATTTTTGAGTCGCTCGAATTTCTTTCAGATCTGTGACCAAGCTCAAAGCTATGCTGATGCCTGTAAATACGCAATTGTTGAAAACTTTCCAGAAATCTACGAAGTATTGACCACGGACTTGGACTCAAACAAGATCTGCAAACTCGTTGGAATGTGCGATGAGTCACTTGTGAGTCTTTGTAGTTTTTCTATTTCTTATTTACATTTTCGCTTATTCGTCTAGTATAAATTATGAAGTCACTGAGGATCTTCTTCTCTTATTTGAATATTCTCAGCGCCGCCACTTGGTGTGTCAATAGACGGTGCATTAGCATAAATGTACTAAGTTATGAACTCTACTATCACTCTTATCAGCATTTTCTTTTATTTCTTTTATTTTCTTTTTCTTTTATTTATCTTTTCTTTTATACTGATATCACTCTTATCAGTATTTTTTCTATTTGTTGTTTTATAATATTTGCAGCCCCACCACAAAAAAACGCAAATAGTAGAATAGTGTAATACGCTTTTGCCCTTTTTTAGAATTACCGTCAATTTTTTGTCAAATATTATTTCACTTATATACCGTACTTGGTAATTGTACAGAAAAAGATATGCAATGTAGGCGTGTAAACCGGAGGTGATATCGATTCAGTAAAATTTCCAGATTAGAGTGGCTCGCGCACAATATCCTATATTTCTTAAATATTGAGCCCGTTTTGAGAAATTCCAGTCACAAACTATTTTAAACTTCCCATTCCAGTCAAACTTACGACGGTCCCTGGATTAGGTTACCTTGACTGACAATAAGAGTTTCATTTACTTATCCAGTTTTTCAACATACGTAGCTATTACCCTCGAAAACTAAAACTTTTGACATAGGAAAAGAGCCTTTAATCACATTCTTTACCATTTGCAATCATAAAATAGTCTAATATCTTCATTTTTTAAACATACGTAGCTATTACCCTCGAAAACTAACCTAAGTCAAAATAAGCCAATTCACAATTCAGAAACAAAACAAAGACAATAAAAAAGAGAAATATGGTAATATTGATCAAGAAAAAGACAGATTGATAAGTTGACATGTTACAAACATTGGAAACATAAAAAAAACTCGCAGAATTTAAAATTTTCTCAGGCTCTTAACTTTTGATGACAAAGACTAAATTTGATGAAACTTATATATTTAAAATCAGCATAAAAATCTGATTCTTTTGATATATCTTTTAGCATCGAAATTCCGTTTTTTAGAATTTCGTTTAAATGTATGATTTTTGTGAAAAAACTGAATTTAGCTTTTTTTTCTACAGTAAATGTTTTTAAACTGAGCTACAGTAAAACTACAGTTTTATTTTCTGCAGTAAATGATGTTGATCACATCTCAAGAAGACATCCTAACAAAATAACAGTAGTACTATAAAATTTATTATTCCGAATACCGTGGTCACTGTTTTAGCAGTGCACCCACTCTCAGATGCAAGGCTGTATCCAGGGGGGGGAGATCTGAACCCCCTCCCCGCCCCCTGAAATTTTTTGACTTGTAAAAACATAAAAAAAAATGATTATAAAAAAAATTCATGTGTTTTTAAAAGTTTTTTTGTATATGCTATGCATTTTTTTCTTGGCTAGAGCCTGAAGCAATTTTGAAATAGTAGAAATTTTTAGAATTTACGGGTGAAATTCTGTACTTTCACTGGTAATATTGTAACTTAAACTGGTTTTCACCGTTTTCTTTTTTATATGCTAAGTATATTAAATGCTAATTATTAGCTATTATCAACTAGTTATAATTATTAGCTATTAATATGCTAAGTCTTAATATAGACTTTCAGTGCCTCTGCTTGCATCAATAAACGGAGAAAAAAAAACCAATCCATGTAGTATATTAACATATAGCCAAGCTATGTTAAGCCTTTCTACTGGTTTGTATGTATTATCTTTTAGCCTTCTGCAAAAAAAGAAAGTTTTCTTGCCGTTTGCAAGTCTGGTGTTCTAACAGACCTTATGAGAGTAGCCTTTCCACCTTTTGTCCACACTTGCATGTAGAAAATCTTCGAAAGTCCTATTTTCTGATTGACAACCCACAAAAGTACAAAATTAACTTCTTCTCTTACTCAACAACCCTAGTGTGTTATTCTAAGGGTAGAAGAAGAAGATATTTTGAAAGGGTTAGAACGAAGAGGGGTCCTTAAAGTTGCCCAATGTGTGGAGCAGGGGGGGGGTGGAACTTCTTGCATTTTCTGAGGAAGTGTGAAGGGCTAAGGGTCTTGAGACAGGAAATTTTTGAGTGGACGACGGGGATGAGCCTTTATTAATGGGTGTTTTAGTGGTATTAAGAATTTGTGGCAGTTTATTCGTGTAGGTGTATCCTATCGTGAATATTGTGTGATGACTTTGTTCTTTCTTTGCATTACTGCTTTCAATGATTTTCTGTGCTTTAATCGTTTTGACAAAAAATTTAAATTGAATCCATTAATTGTGTTTGTCTGTTGTTAATTGCATTTGTACGTGTTAAGTAATTTTTCTTTTTTTTTTTTGTGGCCATGGCCTTGTGGGTTTTTTTTTGTGTGTGTCAGATATACTATGTAGTTTTTGTGCTGAGTAAATGGTGCCACCAAATAATATATCAATTAGAAATAATTTTGACAACTTTTTTGTTTTGTTAGTGCTTTGGGAAACGTTTATCGTTGTTACTTTTTCTAAAAATTAAATTATTGTTGGCTTTTCTGAAAATTTACTGTCTGGAAATTAAAATTCCCTAAACTAGGTCTTTTAACTAGTTTTTTTTTTTATTAGTAAAGTAAAAATCTTTTTTTGAAGTTAAATATATTTTTGTAATAAAATTTTTATTTTCATTTAAGTTACTGTTTCAGACAAGAAACACCATTCTTTTTAATTTTTTGTTGTTGTCAAAATCGTTAAAAGAAATCTGAAAAAAAACTGTTTTTCAACATTTTAATGTCCATATTTATTTTTTTGAATATTTTTGTGATATTTTTATGCGTGTTCTATGAAATATTCTATTTTTGCATATTAAATGTGAATTTCTGGGGTGTTCGTCCCCCTTCCCTTCTTTGCTCACAGATTTACTTCTAAGTGTTACATTGTTGTTTCATACATTTCATATATTTGCTTTCCATTTTTGTTTTAGGCCTCTTCCGTAAAGGTTGTCACCAAAGGAAATCAAGACAGATTTACTAGGATCAATGATGACATGGAATGTGAATTTTGCGAAGCGATGGTCAATCATGTAAGAGATCTGATGAATAATACAACAACTGAAGACGAGTTTCTCCAAATTATGGAGGGTTTGTGTCACGCTAGCAAAAAGGAGGACAAGGTTAGTATTTTTGTTTCTTACAGCCTTTTCTTTCTTTTTTTTGAAATATTCTAATGTCAAAGTACAAAGGCAATTGAAAATGGGATCCCATTGTTTGACCTGGTTAAGAATGATATTTAGACAACCGTATATACGACAAAATAATGAACAAAACTATCCATATTTATGCATTTGGTAAAATAAAAGTATCTTTAGGAACAAGTAAGATAAAGAGCAAAGAGTGTGGGTAACTTATAAAGAGTGAAAAAAAAACATTGATATGACTCAGAATTCTACTCAAATAACAAGAATTGCATTTTTAGAACTAAAGGCAGAGAAAAAGTAACTGGTAACTGAAAATTAAGGTAAAATGTTGTTTTGTCAAAATTTCAATATGTATAGACCTGTCATGTAGGCGAATTTCAGGACCCTCTAGAGGGAGAAGGAGTGGAGGTGGGTACTCAAGTACCTCCACCGGATATACTTTAGCCTGTAGACCCATCCCCGAAATTTTCATTTTCCTAACCTAACCTCTTTCCGAGATAGCAAGGAGTCACTAAACTAGAATTATACCCCTGGCGCTAACGTCGGCAAGAAAAAACATCATCGCCATCTAGCGTTTAGTGACACTTGGCAGTTTTTCAAGTTTTATAACAGTTTTACTGCACTAATTCGTGTAATCGTTTAGACTCTTACTACTACACTAATTTTACCAACTACCCAAATCAAATTGATTGTTCTAATTATTATGGCGAGAAAATACCAAGTGTCACCAAATGCTAGATTGCATTGAGGTTTTTTGTCGGCACTAGCGCCAGTACTACTATTGTAAGTAGTTCCTACTCAGAAAAAGTTTTTCTACTCAGGAATAAATTTTACGTAGCGCCTATTGACTTTCTCCATCCATATTTGTCCAATATTGGTCGCAAAAATACCTATGCAAATGAGACCTGACAGGTAAAGATCTACTAGAGAACTACAGGATGTTCTTCAATTATTCACTCATTTGCAAAAAAGTGTAAGATACGCCCTTTTGTTTCGGGCGTAGCACTATTATTCCTCAAGTGTTGTCTTTTCTCACTATGAAAGTGTGTAAGAAAACTGGTTTATTCTTTGATCATCCTATCTTTTATGCTTTATGTCTTTTCCTTATTATTACAAAAAAAGCTTTTTCTTATGCCTGCCAATGGTCCGCAGAGCAGAGATATCTTGATTCTCTGTCTCCGGCTGGAAGTGCTATGCTTGGCTGGAGGGTAAATCAAACGAGGCTTCCAGCGTTCCCACCCCCTAGATTTCCTCAGGTACCACTCTGAGCTGGGTCGACTCTAGACGTGCTTACAGTTTCACGGCACTGACCCCCGTCCCAAATCAAATTATCAGTGACACTAGAACTCGATTAACTGTGCTTGTTGTTAAGATAAGATAATTGTACTTGACGAATACATACATAACATTTTTGCAGCACCTGCTAAGAAAACCTCATAGGGTTTGTTGGGCGCAGGTGGGAGTTTTCTATTTTACATATTCTAAAAACGCTATTTTATATTTACTAAAAACTCTAAAAACTGTAATTGAACCGTATTTCCTTTGAACCTCTATGCCTCCTTTTCAAAATCTCAAAATATTGAGTTAAAAAGTAATTTGTTATAGTTATATAATTGTATACTTATAATGCGTTTTAAGTTTCTCCTTTATCATCTGCCTTAGAGATAAACTGATTTTGTTGTGAATAATTTCGTATAAAAGAAAAAGCTAGCCTTTTGAAATAAAGTTGATAGAACAAAATTAACTGAAGAAATAGATAGCAAATGAAAGACGATCCCCAAAATTTGACGCTCTTAATTTTTTTAATTTTTTTTTATATTGCCCGGATTATTAATAAACGTAATATGTTAATACAACTGAAGACTAAAAAGATTTCAAAGTTAAAGATCAGGCATAGAAAATTCTTAGGCACGGCGTGTGTTACTTTATCTCCTTTTCTTCCCCTTATCGGTTTTTTTCCTTGATAATTTATTTTTCTGTTTTGTTAATTCCCTATTTTACTCAACCAGTATTTGCGCGGTATTCCGCGTAAACTGTGTAATATATTACGCTTTATATTACGTTAAGTGCCAGGAACTGAGCTCGGTGAAACAAATTTTAGAAATAAACTTAGTGTTTTATGTATTCCCCTGACGGAGAATTCCTCTGGATAATTCCTACTTGGAAAACTCCCCCTTACGTGTAAATTATAGCAGCTAAAGGGAAAGTAAGACAAATACTAAGAATGAAGAAAAGAAGGAATCCTGGAGCCTCCTACCTATATTCTAAAATGTAGGTAGAATAGATGGCGTAGTATATCCTGTAAGATTTTTTTATATTTATTTTAATTCTTCTTTTCATATTTTTGGAGGCCGGGGGATGAGTTGTCATAGCAAGCTATGATAAAGGCTAAAGAAACTAATATGCTTGCTTATTTGGAATTTCAGGTAATGAGTTTTGCTTGGTGAAAACTGTCAACCATCCTGTCAAACTTGACAATCGGCATGATCAACAATAAACATATGTAATGAAACAGTTCGTGGTAACGACCTGTAGGCGAGGAGTGACTCGGCTCAATAGTAACGGAATACATGAAAGAATTGGCTTATTACGCTGATCCCAAAATATAAGATTCATCAAGTTTAGTGTTACCCATCAACAGCTACGAGCCTGAAAAAATTGTCCTGATTTTCGAAAAATGAGGGAGACCTCCTATAAGTCAAAGAATCTTAATGAAAATTACACCAACAGATTCAGTACATCAGTTAGCCTTACTGTAGAAATTCCAGCTCCCATATACAAAAATGTGAAATTTAGCATTTTTGCCAAAAAAAAGAATCATGAATGGGTGATTATTTATTTTTTGCTTGTTTTTTTTTCGTAAGGTTGGTTGTATTGAACTAATGGTCCCAGAATATCAAGAGAGGGTGCATTCGAACAGAAATTAAAAGTTTTAGTGGCCTTTTTAAGTGACCAAAATGATTGGAGGGCTACTAGCCCCTATTTCAAGCCTCTTTTTTCCAAAGTCATCCGAGAAAAATTTAGAGATTTTGTTCAGAATTGTACACTGAGGGAATTTGACAAAATTCCTGTAAGATATTATAAATTCACATCCTATAAAGCTTATCGCTTTTGGATTTAATAAATAAATGAAAATGTTTTTCTTTGTATTAGTTGTTTTTGTGACCTTTATGTTTTCATAGTGTGTTATTTTCATAGATTTGTATGTGTGTATTATGTTGCCGGTGTTGTCATAAAGAATGTTTTGCGCGATAAGCTTGATAAAGCTTACCGCTTCTGGATTTAATAAATAAATATTTTTTTATTTGTCTTACTTTCTCTTTGCCAAAACAATTTTGCATGTGGAGATTTTCAGGGGAATTGCCAGGAAGAAATTTTGAGCGGGTTTCGATTTCCAGGTAAAATATTTCCACGGAAGCGGGAATTTTCGGAGTGATCGGAAAAACGAATAGAAAAGACTTTTTCGAATCAAAGTATGCTAAGAAGAATTTTTCAGGCTGAATCGTCCGCAAGAAATTTTATGGGGGGGGGGGCTTTAAGCGAGCATAGAATTACACGGAGGGAATTTTACAGGGGAAGGGTGTGTTTTACGTGGGAAGAACTTTCCGCAGAGGAGTTTCCAATGGGGGATAGGGAATTTTTCACTGAGGATGAGCCAGATTTACCAGTATTATTTGAAAAACGATCAAAAATTAAGTAAAAAAGCAAAATTTTTCAACTGAAAGTAAGGGGCAACATTAAAACTCGAAACGAACAGAAATTATTCCGTGTGTGAAGTGGTTGCCCCCCTCCTCAATACTTTGGTCTTTACGCTAGAGTTTCACTGTTTGTCAAAACAGTTTAATTTTTAAGAACAAATCCTGTTACACAAGGGCCGTTTACTTAGAATAGGAAGCTTTTTTTAATAGTACTTAAAATTTCAGCGTGAAGAGCAAAGTATTGAGGAGGGGACAACCCCTTCATATATGGAATAATTTCTGTCGTTTTGATTTTTAATGTTGCTCCTTACTTTCAGTTGAGAAGACTTATTTTTTTTTTTATTTAATAAGTATTTATGCTTTTTATTCTTGCAGTGTCTTCAGTTCGTCCATCGATACTATAAGGCAGCATATGCCTTTGTTCTTAACGAATTGCATCCAAGAGAATTATGTTCAACTATTGGACTCTGCAAAGGGAATGTCCTCGATGTAAGTTTTGTTTTTAGAAATTTACGAATGGAAATCCTTTATATAGTTGACTTCGTTAAAATTAAATATATGGATCGATTAGGGGGTGTCAATTTACGAAGACAGAGGAGGTGTCAATTTTCGAAGGAAGAGGGCAAGGCTTTCTTACGCATTTCTTAATGGAAGATACAGTTGAAAATTACAGGGAGGGGGTGGGGTTAGTCAATCGAAAGAAAAACAAGATTTTTTTTTATGTCCTTGGTATTTTCAAGAAGTTCTGGTGTTTTCTCACCAGTATTTTTACGCTTTTTATTTTTCTCACCTGTATTTTAGCGCTTTTTATTGTTCTGGTGTCATTTTTTTATCCCTAGACTAATTTGTTCCTCCAACAACATTTTTTTTTCCAAAAACACCTGGATAGGTCCTCTTGACAGGTTCCCCTCCTCTAGACAGGTCCTCTGATATCTTTTGTTTCATTATAACGAGTATCTAATCGTTTCACCTATTTACTCGAAGTAGTATATTACGTAGTAGTATATTTTCGTATGCTACGGTGTAGAGTATATCACGATATCTAAAGATCAATAATAATGATAAGAAGTGGGGTTCTGTGATGTTTTTAGAATAAATTAATGTCTGTTATAGTTTCTTCAAAGGCATATATGTCACTTCTAATGACTTGGTGTCAAAGTAAATATTAATGCCATATTAAATCTGCCATATTAATCTGGCAGAAAATAAAGGTGCCATAAAAGGTGCCATAAAAGGTGCCATATTAATCTGCTATATTAATATGGCATTAAGAAATAAAAACATTAAGACTTTTAAAAGTTACTATGTCCAGTGTGATTTTTATATTGGAGGAGGTAACGAACCCCGAAACTTTCATCCTTACCTACGTTTTTAAGTAAATTGATTATAAAAGAATATTGAAACTAATATCATTTGGCACAATTGAATAGACCCAACTATTAGTAAGGGACTTACTATTTCAAATATCGTTTCTTGTCTGTTGTGTTTTAAAGTTTTTTCAGTTGCTGTTCAAAGAAGAAACAAAAGAAGAGTCCTTTTTAGGTTGTAAGTTCCAGCTTTTAGAGCCAGAAACATTCAGGATGAGCGAATTCCGAGAACTTTTTCGACTCGAGTTAAGATAGGTAACAGATAAGATAACAGATAGAGGCAAGAATTTTAGGGGGGCATTTTCTTTTCCCCCAATAGATATTGAAAATACCCTTTTTGGCATTTTCATTGAAAAACGACTTTTTTTTGTATTTTCAGTAGGCAAATAAAAAAAAAACAAAAAAACATTAGAAATGCCCTCCTCCCTCTAGATTTGAAAAATTCATTTTCGCTCCCCCCCCCCTAATCTCTGTTAAAGAGAAAAAATAAGGCAGAGACATGAATGATGGATTGTAAAACAACAAAACGAAAGTAAAACAGTTCAAAATAGGGATGACACCTTTTTATTGACAGTGAATAGATATAAAATTATTTAACTGGATATTTCGAACACATATACAGTGTTCGAAATATCCAGTTAAATAATTTTATATCTATTCACTGTCAATAAAAAGGTATCATCCCTATTTTGAACTGTTTTACTTTCGTCATGGAAAGGCAATGTGGTCTTCGAAGTTATTTAAAACAACAGAAATACCACTTTGCACAGGAAAGGACTGGCGAGACGCAGGGTTTTCAAGCTAAAAACGGCCAGATGCATTCGACACGGGAGTATTTTACCCCAATTTTTATAATTTGCTTATTTTCTTATATTACTAATTTACTTATTTACGTATTGTATCCCAACTTTTGACCTAAGAGTTCTTTCCAGATTAATACTCATTTTGAGTTTTTATTAGGCTGAATCATTGAAGTTTGAGAGTCCGACATAATAGCACTGTAATATTTTGTATACCTGTAGGGATCAATCCCGTACCCTTTTGTGGTGGTAGAGGGTTTGACCACCCTTCCTCCCCCTGAAACGTTCTTCCGACTCGTAAAGCGCAATAAATTGCATTTAAACCAATTGTTGATGAGTTTTTTAAGTTTTTCTTTGTAGCCCCCCCCCGAGCAAAAATCCTGGATACGGCTTGGTAAAAATACTTACTATAGTGGTTTTAATCTGTCCAATCTTACTTAATTTACTACCTGGCCAAACGAATTTTCTTCATTTTGTGTTCATGTTTTACAAATTTAAAATATCTGCCAAGAAAACACTGTTTTTTCTGTGAAAAAAGTAACCTTAAAACGCTGTGTCTCTTCAGCACTTAACTTTGAATGTGGTGAATACTGAATATTAAATATTTAATGATCATAAAAATCTGTACGCGCAGTTCTATAATTTTAAAGCTGATAAAGCTTATTATCACTTATTCAAGTTTGAAGTCGAATAAAACAGTTGCTGCGAACTTCGAACTCAGTTTGTTTGTAGTTTCAATCCTTAAGTATAGGCAAAGGGCAGCTACGTAGATGTGGGGACTGTACAATTACTTGTTGAATCAAAGTTGGCCTCCGGGGATTGTAGAAGAACAATCAAATATGTTACAGCAATGCTTGTCATAGTAAGCAGCGTTGTCGGTGATACTGAATACATTCCAAAAGGCGTGGCTCTTGGCGGAGTTGATTGTATAATGGCCAAAACCATGTGAAATGCCTTTCGATCGGATTCTCCTATGTTGGTCCAGTTTTCGGAAGCTTTTGTCTTTACCACGCTCTGAAATAAAGAAGATTATTTGAAAATTAAGTTCAATGCTTCTTGGTTTAGTTTTTTACGTGTTTTTCAGTATCAGTGGCTCAAAAGGTGATATGTTACAAGACATAGATTTTAAAGGAAAATAGGAGTCTCAAGTCGCCGAAGTATTGCAAGGAAGAAAAAGAAACTAATAAACAAAATAACGAAACTAAAAGAAACTAAAGAAACAAAAGAAACCAAGAAACAAAATAAACTGCTATAGACGTGGATCTTAGTTTAAATTCAGATTAAATTAGTTCCTTGCCTGATTTGTGGATTTTTGTTATTGACGATGACTTCCACTTCTAATGCTATCAGGATACTGTATCAGTATCGTATCGATTTGTAGTTTTTTAGTAGTATTTATGGTATATTTAAGTAATTTTTAGTGTACACTAAGTGATTTCCAATTTGAATATCTCAGTTATATTTTCGTGGTTTGAGATGTTTTCATCCCTCAACATGACAATAAACGAATTGACCTTTAATTAGAACATATCTTACAACAAAATGTTTGAGTACATAAGCAATTTTATATTATATTAGCCTAAATTTCTTTCTTATGTAGAAAAAAGAAAAAGAAACCTAACGGAAAAAATTTATATTCGAAATAAGCTGCTAAAAACATGGAACTCGTCATAATTCAAAGTTAGATCAAATTAGTTCCTTGTCTGATTTCTGGATTTTTGTTATTGACGATGACTTCCACTTCTAGTGCTGTTAGGAAACAGTCATCACACAATCAATCACACAATCAATCTCCATACTGTCACAAAGAATACTATCTCCATAATATAATCCTTTTCCCATTGAATATGTTTGCAAGCACAATTTTCATGCTAATGTCTCTGACACGTACTTTTTTTTTTACACCTGTAGCTTTTACACGTGGCTTTTTTACTTCTGTTTCTATACACTGGTATAGAATCAGTTATGTTATGTTTATTACACCATGTGAAGAAAGACCACCAGATTTAGAGTCGCATCTTCCGTCATGGCTAAGCGAAAATATGACCAATAGTTCATCTTCAGGCGACAGTAGTGACTCACTTCCTTTGATTGACTCACTTTGATTTCAAAAGTTTTAGTTTTCGAAGGGTAATAGCTACGTCCATGGATAAAAATGAGGATATTAGACTATTTTATGATTGCACATGGTAAAGAATGTGATTAAAGGCTCTTTTCCTATTTCAAAAGTTTTAGTTTTCGAGGGTAATAGCTATGTCTGTGGAAAAAATGAAAACATTAGACTATCTTATGATTGCACATGGTAAAGAACGTGATCAAAGGCTCTTTTCCCACAATCAATCTCCATACTGTCACAAAGAATACTATCTCCATTCCTTGTCGAGACTGTTTTTCATGGTAGCTATTGAAACCGATGTTGCAGGAAGATGATGCTTGCATTTTACATGCTTCTGTGGAGCATGCCAAAAAGAGAATTTGGGAGATACTATTATTTAGTAGTGGTCTTTACTAGAGTTACCACTTTCAAAACTCGACATTTTTATTGCTCACCTACTCCAACAAAAAGAGGAAGAATTGTTTTGGGTGGTTTTTAACTGTCTAAAACCTCTGAAACATGATGTAGCAGGGGTGTGAACTGTCGCATTGCAGCAAACCAATCACATATGATCAAAATTGGGGCGTCCACTGTAATGTACCTACACCAAGTGGCGCGTGCCAAGCGAAACGGAAGTGTGCCAAGCGTGGCGAAAACTGTTTCATGCGTGGCGGAAACTGTTTCAAGCGTGAAAAAATTGTGTCAAACGTGATGGAGCTGTGCAGCGCGTGTGGCGTAATGAGATGTATACCGGGTGGAGGAAAGTGGGCGCGCTCTTGAAACTGCCGCGCCATTTGAAAACCAGTTTACTAATTTTGAGCGACAAATCCAGACTAGCAAGGAAATGCGATTTCAGGTGTGAAATGTCATTTCGTCGTTTAAAAATCTGATTTATTCTTTTATGAGAAATATCCAGTCAGTAAAAGGAACGGAAGGTTTTTGAGTCGCAGCATTTTCTACAAGTAAATTGTCTGTTTCTCTCTGGTGTGATCTTGATTGAAAAATGAATAAAGTAAAAAAATAATATAAAAAATTCTCTGTTTCTAAGTGGTATGATCGTGATTGAAAAATAAATAACTAAAATAAATAAAATTAAAATGGAAAGTCTGCGGTGTGATCATGATTGAAAAATAACTTCAATCGATAAATTAACAGCCTTGTTTTTATGTTTTAAATAGCAATAGTAACTGCACCACCCACTAACTGATGTAGGATGAAGTGTAGTGAAAGAAATGCATAATTTCCCCTTAAAACGTAAACATACCCCAAAATCTCAGAATTTATTTTCTCAGAATAAGTCAAAATCTCAGAATAGTCGAACTGAGCCTGTAAAAGAACTCACTGTGTCGGCCTTTCGTGATTATAGATTCTTATTTGCTAGTTAATTGACTTCTGTTGCATGATTTTTTTTTCTCATTTATAAATCATGTTTATTTACATTCCGCCGATGCTTTTAATTTTTTCCTCTTTTTATACCATTCATCAATTTGGAGTAACCATTATTTTGTTTACATCTTTTTTTTTGGTTTCCTTTCATTATGAAATATATGGATTTATATGAAATATGTTTGCATTGCGTCTATGATTTTGATCTTACTTCTTTGATGTATTTTTATCAACTTAAAATAAGTTTACTGCTCAATGTGATTCTCCCCAAGGGGAGAGAGGGCAATTTTGCAATTCTTTTCAATTGCGATTTTCCACAAGAATTTGGGATTTCGGGTTTGGGATGTTAGGCAATACTTTACTAATCACTTGATCACTTGGGATTTTTACATAATGCATCACAAAAGTATAAGGCTCCCGTAATCATGTTCCTACCGAGAAGAATAGATTCTGAAGGAAAGGAAGGGAAAACAAAAAAAGAAATTAAAGGAAACGTATAAAAAGAAATTAAACGTTAACCGGTTTTAACGTTGACTGAAGGAAACGTTATTAGAGAATAAGAAGACAGCAGCAATAACTATAAGCATGGAACCTTCGGAAAAGTATATGTATATTGTATTAAAAATTACCATCACAATATATTTCAATTATATATTTTATTTAAAATCTAGACACTTCTCTCAAACTTGTAGAATTTTCTACATATTAAATTTGGGATATTGCCTAATTCTGAGTAGTATTCCTGCTTTAAGTAACCTTTTATTTTTGTTTTCCTTTTTTCCTTCGTTTCCTTTTTTTGTGATTTTTTTTTCTTTCAATTTTTTGTTTTTTTACTGGGGATATTTGCATTTCATAACTCAAGCTTATCTGAATTCCTTCGATTCTTCCAATTGTTTCTTCTTCTTATACCACGCATCAATTTTAAGTAAATAGCGACGAAGTCCACACTACCTTTCCATCATAAGCATCAACAACAAGAAGAACAATAGGGAATTCTTTTGGCAAGACAGCTGAATTAATGAATATTTCAACGGGCCGTCCTTAGCAAAACATAAATATATAAAAAAAAGAAGCTTACATTTAAATACAGCCATTAAAACTAAAATCGAAATCTTTAAATATGTCCCAACACCGTTATTTCAACGAAGTTCAACTAGGAGTTCACGAAATTCAAATTACAAATTTCTCATTTTAGTTTTAGTGGTCGTATTTTAATGTAAGTCTCTTTTCTCTTATATATTTATATTTTGCTGAGGACGACCCTTGGACACAGGGTTGAAATATTCATTCAAATATAGAATTCCACTGTCTTTTGAAAAGAATTCTCTTATGTTCTTCTTGTTGTTGATTTTCATAATTTTCAGTAACCATTATTTTTTTTGTATATCTTTTTTCAGTATTTTTTTCTCTTTATAGAGAACTATAAATGTAATTATGAGCGTGTTTGCGTTTCATCTTCACCTCTGTCGAGGCTGTTTGTCGATTCTAATTTACAGCTGTTTGTCGATTCTAATTTACAAAACGTTCTTTGTAACTTAATTAAATCTTCTTCCCTTCCTAAAACCACACTGTTCTTCTTTTAAAATTTTACATACAGTATCTCTTAGTCTGATAAGAATCATCCTGAAAAGTAATTTACTTCCAACAGAAATCAGGCTAATGCCTCTATAATTACTACACTCATTTTTATTACCTTGCTTAGAAATGGGTCTAGTTAAAGTTTTCCTAAAATCACTAGGTACTTCCCCCTTTTCAAAAACAATGTTAATAATCCACGGTAATTTATCTCTAACTTTGCAGTCATCATATTTCAAACTCATTTTGCAAATTATCAGCACAAGAGGCCTTATTATTTTTTTTACCCTTTCAGCACTGTGTCTGCGCAAAATAAATCTTCCTTTGCTTCCAAATTGCCACAAACTTTTTCATTTGTTTCTATATAATTTCCCATTATTTTACCATTTAATTTTGTTCGTTTCCGTTTTTGCAATGTTTTTGCTAACTCTTTTATTCTCTGATATTATTTTTCAGTTTGTAAATCAAGAGTATTTACAATCCTGTCATATTTTCGATTTCTCCCCTTTTTATACCATTCATCAATTTTAAGTAACTATTTTTTTTGTTTACATATCTTTTTTTCTGTAAGTTTGTTTTCGCTTTTACGGAGAAGAATTATAAATCAAAAGTGTTTGCATCTGTACTTTTGATCTTGTTTTTTTTTTTGCCTGTTTAAGTGACCATTAATTTTTGTTTGCAAAATGTCCGTTTCCTTTCTTTATGATGGTGCTTTCCCAGAAAGACAGGAAACTAGGTAAAAGCCCTTAGATTTTTTTTTTTACAAGAATGAGCATGGCAGTTTGAAAAGCATTGTGATAGAAAAAGGGCTGTATTAATGGGGGAGGGGGCTGTACTGCGCCTCAGGGGGTGGAGAGCGGGTGATTCCGTGGCAGTTTTGCGGGAAGAATAAACACCGGTTTGCCAGTTCAAGACGAAGATTTTAGACCATAATTGTATCGTCTCGAGTGTTTTGTCTTACCTAGTTCTTTTGTACATTAGGGTTTTCTTGACCCAATAACTTTCTGGGGGCTGCGATCCAAGAAAGTCATTCAGTCATTCATGATCTACGCACCCGATCTTGTTTTGTTCCTTTTCATCCATTCCAAGTAACCATTTATTTATTTTTAAAAGAGGTCTCTTTTTTTCTTTTTATGATGGTGTTTTCCTTGAAAGACAGGAAACTAAGTAAAGGTTCTCTAAAAAATTTTCGCATGATAAGTATGACAGTCTGAAAAGAATTGTGGTTGAAAGATGTTTGCAGTTCATGTGACAGTTCTCTGCCGAGAAACACGCGAGAAGATAACTTTGCAGTTAATTTTTATTTTTAAACCCATGTTTCCATCTTTTCTTCTCGCAAACTGTCGAGAGGACGTAGGCTACACTCTCCGCCGCCTGGGGTACAAGACAGGCAACCCCTATCAAATACAGGGTAAGTTCTGTTCGTCCTAGGATTTGATGTCTGTTCTGATAAATGAAAGTTTAAATAGGGATAATTCTTTTTATCAAACAGTGACAATTCACAAATAATCCGGATATTTCGGTCACATGCAGAGTTACCGTCGTCAGTAGAAATACTGTATATGTGATCAAAATCCAGTATTTTTTGGGAATTATCACTGTCTAATAAAATGTTTTATCCCCATTCGACCTTTTATTTATCGGCATTGAAAGTCAATGTGGTCTTCGAAATTACCGATGTCTATTTTAAGCCTTCGCAACGATCAATAAGAAACGATGATGGTCGCAGTTTTGTGTGACAGTTCTCTGCTGAGAAACACGCGAGAACGTAACGTTGTAGTTAATTTTTTTTAAAGTCTTGAACCCGTGTTTCCACGTTTCTTTCCCGTAAAACTGTCCAGAGGACATCCACTCTCTGCCACTTGTGGCACAAGGCAGGCAGCCCCCCTCAAATACAGGATAAGTTCTGTTCATTCTAAGTTTTGGCTTTCGTTTTAAGACTTGGTAACAATGATTCCAGAAACTGTTTGAGGATAAATTTTGAAAGGGATATTAGGATGAGTTCCTGAACTGAAATGTCAGCTTCTCTTTGGTTTTGCTCCTGAACTTAACTCTCAGCTGCTCTTGAGTAACTTTGCCCTTGTCTCATGATAGTATCAACAAGTGTATACTCATCCACGTGTTGGCTGAGACGTTGTAAGTAGTTTTCCGAGTTATTGGGAGTTAGAACAGCAAAGATTGAATTTCAGTGCTTAAAACAAGCAAAAAAAATGCTATGCCAAGATTACAAATTATGAATAAATATCTGAATTGAGAACAATATAAGAATTTCATTATCCATATATCCAGCTTTCATTTATATATTTTCTCACGCATTCCATTTGCTATTATTTTTTTTTTCCGTCAATTTTCGGGATGCCTTTCTGTGACCGTAAGTTGCTTGAAATTTGCCGACGAGCCATTTACTTTCACCAACTCTCCAAAACAGGAAAATTAGTTTGTCTTTTCTTGCCGCAATGGTTATAATCCCAATTCCTGGGCTAATTCAAGGCTGCCTCCCCCCTAAGTTTGGTGCAATTTATTTTTCTGTAGACATTTCCACAAATTTACAAAGCCAGAAAAAAATTTACCAAAATTACCAAGCCAGAAAAAATGTTCAAAATTTATGCCGTCAATTTTCCTTTAAAGACAATGTCCATTTATATCATTAAAAGACACTATAAATAGATAAGTTTCTGAACTTTGTTGTTTAGCGTCAGTGACAAGCTCGTTTAACTTAAAAGCAGCAGATTTTTTTTTTACAATTAGCAAAAATTTCAAAACTGGTAAAATTAAGCTTATCAAGCTTATAAGGATGTCAGTTTGGCAAAGTGGTGCCCGCGGCTGGACGAATCGTTTGGGGGACGTTTTTGACCCAGTTAGCACCAGAGAAATTCCGGTGGCTAACAAAATTTTGTACCGTTAGCTCATCTTGTACCATTAGGAACACCGGCATCTCTTATAACTTTCATAGTCGTAATTGAAATCATTAGAAATATGACTCGACCTATTACACTCTCTGTGCGACTTGCAACTAATATGATGTCCGGCCACCTCCTCTTAACTCTTCTAAGGGCTCAAGGTACCTTGGTTGTAATCTTTTCACAAATTGTTTTATTAATATTAGAATAGCGTTTTTAGTCTTAGAATTAGTATTTGAATTTTGACCCAGTTAGCACCAGAAAGATTCCAGTGGCTTGCAAAATTTTCTCCTGTAGTGGCGGAGTGGGTGTGCCCTTAGCTTGATAATACGAGACCCAGGGGTAGCAACACACTGCAGGGCCGACGCAGGGACCTTAGTAGTCAAGAAGCATCGTTAATCCGATTACTTACTTACTGAAGCTTATAAGGGCCTATCGGAGACTTGTCAAGCAGTATGCTCAATTATGTGATTAATTTGAGATTAAGAAACTGACTAGTATCTTAATTAGAATTAGTATTCATTCAAATTAGAATGAATATTTTGGCCCTATGTCCAACGGCCGTCCTCAGCAACACAAAAATATATGAGAAGAAAAAACTTACAACAGGATACAATCAATAAAACCAAAATGATTTTTTTTTTTTTTTAAACAGTCCCAGCATCCTTACGTCAGCCCAGTTCAACCAGTACCGATAAATAAATTGTGATGAATCGAGGCAATTAATTGGAACGACAAAATGTGGCGCGAGACCCAGGACACACCTATAAAGATGCCATAAACTAGGCAACTGTTGAATGCAAATCAGGCCCTTTAGCGCTATATATATTCCGTAAGGAGTTCTCCATATTCCCAAGGAAAGAGTAGCAAATAAAGGTAATTCAGCTGGAGGTTGCTAATTACAATGAGAATCAATATATACAAACCTGTCACATGCTGAGAATCAGGACCTGGCCTCGAAATTGGCTACATAGTTTTTTCCCCAAAACTGGCCTATTGACATATCTGGCCACAAAAACAATCTAAAAAGGTCACAAATTTAAGGAAGAAATTTATATTTTTCCCTTGGTGGTTTTATCGAGGTGACGGATTGACATTAAGAAGAGGCTCATAATGTCCGCGGTTAGAAGATAAGCGACAATGAGAATCTATGTATACAAGCCGTGCCTCGAAATCGGCTACATGTTTTTTTTTTTTTCTTTTTCTTAAGACTGTTAAATTGACATTTGTGGCCACAAAAATAGGTCTAAACTTTAAGGAAAAATTCGTATTTTACCCAGGGTGGTTGTATCGAACCTATGATGACGCCATACCATCAAGAAGAGGCTCACATTTTCTGATATATATATATATATATATATATATATATATATATATATATATATATATATATATATATATATATATATATATATATATATATATATATATATATATATATATGCGTGTGTGTGTGTGTATAATTAGTGTGTGCATAATACAAGGCTAATAAGAAACACCAACAAGCGATGAGCTTCGAATAATCAAAAGGATAAACAAATTACATTTGTCACACTTGTCATGTGAAACTACGTTTCAGGGAGGGGGGGGGGGTGTTAAAGCATTCTTCTTGATTTATATTTATATAACTATGCCAGGACTTGTCTAACTAAGTTTACTGTTTTTTTATTTTATTTATTTTTTCAACTTGGAAAACGTTAAAGGTCATTGACATAAAAAACAAATTGGGGAAAAGGGAGGAAGAAAGAAGTCCCATGTGTATAAGTGTACCAGAACGTGCGTGACTAAGTGCACACACACCAACAAAGTTGTTTGCAGGTACAGAAAGCTCTTTTCTTGTCTTTTTTTTTAGTCACAAACCCTAAAGGCCTTTTCAGAATAAAATTAGGGGGGAAAAGTAAGAGAAGGATTGGGGATACAAAAAATGTGGCCGACAAACTTTTGGGCAATTCCTGTAAATGTAAAGATTCTTGTGGTTTCTCTCGTAGTCGCCTATGTTTAAATGCTCTTTTTTTGCAAAAACTTCAAAAATGAAAGTCCAAAATTAAGATTTCGACAAAGGAACTGCAACAACAAAATGATATTCTAACGACAGAGCTTTACAGAAACTTGGTAAATTGAATTGATATGTGAAGAATAGAAGTTAGAAAGTGAAAAGAGAAAAAGAAAGTGGCATTGAAGGGAGAAAAAGAACGTACTATTGATTGATAACGATTTTTTTTTATCTGCTTACGGCATAAAAAAATTTGGCAAAGAAACTACAGTAGAAAATGACATTCTAAAAATACACCTTCATGAAACTTGGCAGATTGAATTGATATGTGAAGAAGAGAAGTTTGAGAGTGAAAAGAGGAAGAGTTGCATTGAAAGGAGAAAAAAAAATGTCCTATTGATTGATAATAATTTTTTTTGTGGGCTTACGGCATAAAAAAGAACAATAGAAAGAACAATGAATTATAAATACCTGGAGATTTATGCTTTCCACAACAAGTTGAGAGCATAGCTTGTTGAAGTACAACATTCTTAGAAAATTCATCACGGCATGAGCAGTATAAGTTAGTATTGACGGTGTTGGCATTATCTTCCAAAATTTCAGCTCCCCATAAAAATTTGCACAGAGCATCGCCAGGGATGTGGCATCATTTGCTGCTATTACCCACTGAAAAATCTCATTCCATCTTGCTGTCAGGTCTGTTACAAAGTTTATTCGTCTCCAGAGAAGCAGTGCTTGACCGCTGCTTGAATTATTTGAATATCTTCTTTTTCTTGTGCAAACACAGTAGCGATCGTCAAAGAAATTATGGTCGAAATAAGTTGTAGCATCTTTTAAGTTCATGGCTAAGTCATAGTAAATTGAACCAATACCAATGTCACAGAAATAAATCAATATCCAGAAATGTATTGTCTCTATTGTGACTACAATGAAAATAATATACCGTGTAGTTGGATCGTTGCCAATAACAGAAGAGAAGATGCAGCTACTCTGTATCGTCTCCGAAATAAATATAACCACCCCCACAAAAGACACTAGAGTGAACACAATATACATAACAGTCATCTTATGAAACAACTTTGTGAACTGCTTATTTCGGCAAGTGGGAAACCCAGATAGTACCTTATCCCATTCACATATTAAGCTGGAGATTTTTTCTTCATTTTTTAGTAGCAAAAAATTGCAAGTAAGTGACGGAACTATATGAAAACACCATGGGGTTATTTGGACAATTTCAGCGACAGTCTTGCCATCATAGACTAAACCTTTCGTGAATATATATAAGCATAAAGAAAAATATGCCGACATTGAGAAAAACACAGTAGTTGGTATTATATACAGCAATGGGCTCTTTTTCGCTTTCCATTTTGGTAGGATTCCCGTATAGTAAGTTATATTTTCGGCTACCCTGAATGTGTAAGCCGAATGTTTCCGGAGCCAATTATTTTGTGTTCTTCGTGTTGGTTGGATATTCGGGTCCTCGCAACCTTCTATGTAGATTTTGATCTCTGGTAACTCCATAGCTAATGTTGTTGCTTGTGGGCAAGACACTCTTTTACTTGACAATTTTTATATTGATTGCTAACATACCTGAAAAGTCTGAAAAAGTGAGTCACCGGGAAAGAACAATTAAAAATAATGATATGCCAATATTTGGAATTTTTTCATTGTAAATGGTATACATAGCCTGGGGTATTGCTGGCATGCTATGGACCGTAGCCTTTCATATGTAACTTTCGTAATATATTTAATGACCAATTTTGTAAAATTCAGGGAATGCCTGAGTTGATACGGACCCTCATATTTTGCCTTCTATAGATTAGAATGCTAGACTTGAAATCCCTTGTCCGTTAGGACAGGTTTTCGAGTCCTGGTGTTGCTGGTTATTTGGTTTAGAACGAGGGTCTGCTGCGTGACTCTGTAAACTCAGCCAGAGTGGACCCAGCTCAAAATGGGTACCTGGAGAGATGTGGCCAAGGTTAGGAAGGGTATGTGAAAGCACATGGTGGCCGGCCCCCAACCCACTATTTCTCTTCCTGGCTGAAGGGCCATGAATGAAACGGAAATCAGCACCGCCGATATTAATATTAATATTAACATTGCCCATAATTCATCAAAAATAAATAGTGAAGTAAAACATGAAGAAAAAAGGGAAAAGTTGAAGAAGACAGAAACATGTAAAAATCACACAAAGAACATTAGTAAAAGAAATGGTTCAAACAGTGATGATGCGAGTGGCACCAATACGCCTGGCACCAATACGCCGTTTCTGAAAGTATATTGTGTTGACCAGTTAGCCTGTCAATAATATTTGGCTGATGAAAGTTTTTTCTACTATTTGCGATAAAATAGAAAATTACAGGAATATAAATGAGAAGATTAAATATGAATAACATTTTTTTTTAATTTGCGATAAATGCCAGAGAGGCAAAAAATTGAATGGCAAGAAAAGGTTGAATATAGCTTGTCCAGGGCAATAAAATTGCATTGGCCACTATGGTTGCAATTTTAGAGTAACAATCTTAATTTTCACTGTGACGTCAACGAAGAACGTCTCCGCTCTATCCATGACGTCTCAGCTCTATCTGTATATATCTGTGACGTCAAGAGCGTCTGTGATGTCAGCGGACACTCTTGAAGTGTTTTTTTATTTTTTTTATTTTTATAGTATAATACCCAACCACCGAATCGAATCTAACTTAGGAATAGGGAAATTTTGGAGGACTCGGAGGCGTAGTAGAGGAATAAACGTTGAAAAAAGATACACAGTCTAGGAATATCAAGTGAAAAACTAATTTTACTAAAAGCAGTAGAGTAGAAACTTTACGAACAATCTGTGGCAGAGAAATTTTGCATCGACTAATTTAAGAATGCTGTCAGCGTGTGCGAGATAGGATATACCATTCAAACCGCTCAAAATATAGAATAATTACTCTCCAGAATTCCAGAAACGTAAAATCTGTCAAGACTTCTGGATAAAATTCCATCATGGACTCTGCCTTGACGAAAAAAGAAAAGAAAAAAAACCCTGGAAGAGGACAGGGTACTGTTACTTTCAATTCCGAAAATAAGAGTTATCATGCCAAAATTCTAAAAGAGAAATAGCTGAAATGCTATTGACCAAAAAGAGTTTAAAAACCTGGTTGTAACCTGGCTGTAACCGCTGTCGAAGGCCTTAGAAAGATCAAGAGTCCTTCAGTAGTAGCTTCTTTAAGAAGGAAAGCAAGAGGTACCATTAAAGAGAAAAAATAGACTAACTGTGACGTATGCTACAGAAGCTCTTAATGAATTCAGCAGAAAGCCTCTTTAAGAAGGAAAACAAGGGGTGCCATTATTAAGGTACCTCTATAGGAAAGCAAGTTAGATTATAATTAGTTTTCTATAATTAGAAATAATATAACTATAATTCTATAATTAGAAACCACTATTTAGATATATTTTAATTAAATATTTAATATATAGAGTTAGTTAGGTATTTCACATAATGCGTCCTGGGCGGCCTGCCTTTTATATTTCTCTGTTGTAGTTTCCATAATTTTGCTACTAAAGTATTATATTTTCATCAGTTTTTGGTATATTTCATTATTATAACCTAACTTCTTGAGCGCGGCTGGGATAATAGACAAGTGCCCTGTTTAATTCTCTACTTTTTTTTCTGCTATGCATGATGAACCAGTCTTAAAGGTTGAAAAAATTTCTCACCTTAACGTAGCTAACTTAATCATGTTTTGTCTGTGACAATAAAAATTGTACTGAGAGTTGTGGCATCATTTGCTTAGATATATAAAAGTTGCTCTTTCAATCATGTCCAATCAATGTCCAATGGAATCTTCTAAGGAATCTGTTTTTATTCCTCGTGGACCTAAGTTTTACTTTGATTTCGTCTTAGAGAAGCAATCAGCGGTCATTGTCTCGAAAGGAAAAAACAATATAATAAGCTTATTTTTCCATTGGTTATGCGTAGTTGTCTTATTATATGTAATTGTCTTTATTTTTTTCCCTTGGGTGTTGTTTTATTTTCATTTTTGTTTTCAATTGGCCTGATCCTCGTTTAAGCCTTTGACCTTGGCTGGGGAAGATAAAAGCAAAGGGTATTAAGGGGATTTTGTTATATAGTTACTTAGAATAAAACCTTACAAATAAACCTTCTTCTATGTAAAAAAGAAGATAGAACTCGAGTTGTCTGAAATGAAACAACAAAAAAAAAGGAAGAAAAAAGGACAGAAAATAAAAGTATGAAAAACTTGTAGTTGTATATTTTTCTTGTGCACAATAATAAACATAATCGTTTGCATAAATTTTCAGCGCTAAAAAAACTCCTTATTTGAGTTGGCCTTAGAATTGTGAAATAAACTGAACTCCTATAAACTAAATTCTTTTTCATGAAAATCTGAGTCTTCCGAAGAAACTTAAAACTCCCATTAAACTAATTTTAGTCACACCCATTGTCCCTGCCCCCTGAAGATTTAATTTCTGACCTACACAACTTGCTATCCATCATATATGTGCATCCTACAATGTCAGTAACGCATTCCAAAATAGTCAACAAAAAATACGCATTCGAATTAATTTTTATGCAATATAATCTTAAGCGCGTATAAGTTTTAGTGAGAGGGTGTTTAAAAAAGGAAAACTGTCGAAAAAATACGAGTTTTCTTAGTATTTTCTAAATTTGGAAAATTTTGTTAGGGGGAGTATGAGTTTAATTTTTTTTCCATGTATCTCCATGATTCTTGGAAGGAAAAGTGTTGAAAAAAAGTTTTTTTTAGCATTTTCTAAATATGAGAAAAAATTTAAGTTGAGCATGCAGTTTAAATTTTTAAAAATGTTCCTTGCATCTCCAAGACTCTTTGAATTCAGGTCACTAAGGCAATTCTATCGCATTATCATATGCTATGAACATGTCTATAAAAAAGAGAGATAAAAAAAAATGCTGAGCTGGTCGTTTTTTATGGCACTTGGTATTTACCAAGAAATATTGGAAAACGTGAAAATTGAGGTATCTTTATCTTAAGAATGGTTGATCGGATCTTAATGAAACTTGATATACAGAAAGATCTTATGTCTCAGATGCTCCATTCTCAATTCGAATCGGATCCGGGGACATAGGGGGGTGGAGGGTGGAAACAGAAATCTTGGAAACAGGACATCTTGGACAACGCTTAGAGCGGAGAGATCGGGATGAAGCTTGATGGGAAGAATAATTCTAGATACGCTATTGACGTAACTGGACCAGATCCGCTCTCTTTAGGGGAGTTGGGGCGGGGGGGATTTCCAGTGCTTTGGTGAGTTCGGTGCTTCTAGACGTGCTAGGACGGTGAAAATTGGTAGGTGTCAGGGACCTGTACAAACTGACTTGATAATAGTCGTTTCCCTGATTCGACCATCTGGTGGGCTGGAGGGAGAGGAAATATTGAAAAAAATGAGGTATTTTTACTTACGAATGGGTTATCGGATCTCAATGAAATTTGATATTTAGAAGGACCTCGTGTCTCAGAACTCTTATTTTGAATCCCGACCGTATCCGGTGATATTGGGGGAGTTGGAGGGGGAAACGGGAAATCTTGGAAAACGCTTAGAGTGGAGAGATCCAGATGAAACTTGGTGGGTAGGCATAAGCAAATGTCATAGATACGTGATTGACGTAACTGGACTGGATCCGCTCTCTTTGGGGGGGTTTTGTAATTCGGAAAAATTAGAAAAATTGAGGTATTTTTAACTTACGAACGGGTAACCGGATCTTAACGAAATTTTATATTTAGAATATTTTTAAATATCGATTAGATCTGGTTACATTGGGGGGAGTTGGAGGCAGAAACGGGAAATCTTGGAAAACGCTTAGAGTGGAGAGATCGGGATGAAACTTGGCGGGTGGAATAAGCTAATGTCGTAGATACGTGACTGACGTAACTGGACTGGATCCACTCTCTTTGGGGGAGTTCGGGGGGTTTATCAAGTCAAATTGACTTGATAAAATCTTTTTCCCCGATTTGACTATGTGGGGGGGGGGGCTGAAAAGAGATGAAAAATTAGAAAAAATTATGTATTTTAACGTACGAATGGGTGATCGGATCTTAATGAATTTTGATATTTAGAAGGACCTCGTGTCTCAGAGCTCTTATTTTAAATCCTGACCAGTATTAAGCCTCTGATTTTCCTTTTAAATAGATCTACTGATTCTTAGAAATTTGCCAGAGCTCATGCCATATGAGCTCTTAGCTCTTGTTTCTTTTCATCTTTTCCAGCTGTACTAGAACTGCTTCTATAGTCTTTAGGTTTTTCATAAGCTTACCCGAAAGAGAATTGGGTTTTGTCCCCGATAATTTTTTATAGAGAAAATTAACGATATTAATTTAATTTTAACGCGTGTTTGTGAACGTTTATTTTCGTCGAGATCTCGAAGAACCGAATTTTCATTCAGAAAAGACTAAATGGAAATTGACTAACAGGCTGTACATCTTTATTAAGCCAGTAAGAGTCAAACATGAAAGTAAACTATGTAATGTAATGTAATAATGTAATGTAATGTAATGTAAAAATGTAATGTAATAATATGATAATTATGTAATAACTATGACTATGAAAGTAAACTATGATTATGTATGCAAAAATGCAATCAATAAAGTAAGAACAATGGCATAAAATAATGTCAACAATGCAGAATTCACTTTGTATATATCCATTACTGAGCATCTTAAAGGTGAAGTGGATAAATACTGCAAGAGAGTCTGGATTGCTTTTTTGTCTGAACTTGTTGTACTTTCCCAGTTACTCGCTGCACGAAACGATAATATCATCTGAAAATAATAAAAGCACTTATATAATCCATTGATAGAAAGAATATGGGAAAGAAATCACTAATCTAACCAGTACTAATAACCGGTGATAACTTACTAATGTAACCGGTAATAATCTCAGATGGTAATATAATCTGGGAAGGATAGAAAAACTTGTATTATTCGTTGACAGAAAGAATATGAGAAAGAACTCATTGATCTAACCGATACTAATCAAATTCTATAAATACTAGTTTTATTGATGCGAGCCAAGATTCCTAGTTTGTTGAATTATTGGATCTCTTGGTTTTTAGGTTTATAGAAAGCCAATAGCGTGCAGGTTTACAGGACCTGGCTACCCCTTTTCTGAAATAGTTTTTGCTGCATTGGTGAAAATACATTCCTAAAATCAGGAGAAAAGACTGTGAAGTTATAACCACAAAGAAATAGGGAGTCTAGTTGTAAAAATTGCGGTGGCTTACAAACTTTTTTCTTCGGCTCCTGGCTTAAAATCAAACGGTTCACGGTAAAGAACTGTACGTAAGGAGTAACTCGGCCCATAGACATCTAAATCAAAATTTTGAGATAGCTATTTGATTTAGTATAGTTGGATGTCCTGTAATGACTATGCCTTTAGGGGTGATTTGACCCCCTGGTCCCTGTGTAGTCCCCCTGTTGTCCCTGGGGAAAGGGTTTTAAGTTACACAGTTTGCGTATTGTTGACATGTAGTATTTGTTATTGGGTAATATACGGATTTTTTTGTTTGGGGGGGGGGATTTTCCACGGGAAAAATTTTCCGTGGAGAGAAAAGTTTTCGAGAAAAATTTTATACCATTAGGGCTGACGGAAGGGGATTTCCAGGCATGATTTGAAGAACGGTCAGAAATAATGTAAAAAAAAACAAGTTCTTTCAGTTGAAAGTAAGGAGCAACATTAAAACTTAAAACGAGCAGAAATTATTTCGTATTTGAGGTGAGCTTTTGCTCTTTACGTTAAATTCTGAAATTTTGTCACACACAATTCTTTAAGAATTTCCCTGAATGTGAACAAGATTTATTTTGAAAAAATTTGAAGACTTTAGCGTAAAGTGCGAGCGTTGTAAAATATTAATCTTCTCTCCCTCCCCCCCAAAAAAACAACAAAAAGCACAAATTTAAATTACCGTATTTTCTTAACCACTTCATTCTATTATCAAATGTCTAATGATTGTAAACAAAGGGTTATGTGAAACAAGTAAGTCTCACATAAATATTGCAAAATTACTCCTTCTATTGCGATATTACAAGTTTATCTTAATTTACCAAGTTGGATTTTTAAAATTTATTATTTCTTTTCAATGAACGGAGTGTTTAGTTTGCTGAAATAATTATTGCTGACGTCAAGAGTTCCTGAGACTACTTTGTTAAAAAGATCCGAATGACGTCTGTCTTCTTTTTGTGTTTTTACCTTGCTCTTGTCAATTGTGGTTCTTTGCTCGCATCAAAATTACACGAAATGAAGGTCACTGTCCTTAGAACTTGTTGCAATTAATTTCAATTGTCATTGGGGTCCTAAAAAAAATCAAGAATTCCTTTTTGACAATTTTGCTGTCAGATAGGGGTTCTTGTGATTTAATTAATTTCATTTTTGCTATTTTATAAATCATTTCATTTTATAAATCAAAAGTAAGTTAGGTTTAATATTTTAAATATCAAGGGCTCATTAGTGTATTATTAACTTGAATAGCCCATAAACGAGTAATTAAATCAAATTCAATAACTTATGGCTATTACTTATAATAATTGATAAGGTTCAGTCTTGTGAGGGTTAGACTAAAATTCAGCCCTGTGAGGTTCAGCTTCAGTGCTGAGACACTGAAGGATGAGGCTAAGACAGCGTCTAATTTTTAGTTTTTTATGATTTTAGTTCAGCATTATATTTTTTGTGTGTGTAAGTTTGGTTTTTTGTCCCTTCTTTCTTTTAGTATTTATGTTATATTTAACTGAAGATGGCTATTAGTCTTATAACCGAAATAACTTAGGCTGTATTTCATTCTCTGTCTTCAGAGAGTTTCTCATGAACTTCTTATGTTTTGTTTGTGATCACGGATTGTCAAATTACAAATAGTGGAATAGTAAAATTAATCGTTGCGCACTCTAAGACCCAAAAACTCGCTAAATCTACTTTTCAAAACCACTAGCCTCCTGTCCAGCAAGATTGTCTAGTGTCCTTATACCTCAGTTCCTCCTGTGCCGCCAGAGGCACCCAGGGCATCCAGAAAGAGCCGCCAATCATCCCTCATATGTGCTGCTGCCCACACGTCTTGCCATTGGGGTTGGACTGTCGAATTGATAAACTAGATTGACAATTGTCCAATCTAGATTATGAGCTCACTTTTTCGATATCAGTGGAGAACATGAATTTCATGATCTAGAGCCGTGATTCCCAACGTGGGACAAAGCCCCACCGGCGGGTCATGGGCTGGGCGTTCAGTCTTCGAATGACAATACTTTACAGCCAAAAAAAAACATTTTTCAGGATTAGCATTATGTGATAGTATTGGAACGACGTCATGCATTGTATAGAGGTGTTCTATTTAGAAAAAAAATTTCATTCGTATAAAATACACCTAGAAGACAAATCAAAAAGAAGATACCAAGTTAATGGCCTTTTAAATTTGCTTCAGTTGAATATGCGTAAAATTTTTGGTAACAAAATTTATATATCACAAGAGGGGCGTCAGGATTTTAGAGATGTCTATGTGGGGCATGGCTTAAAATTGGTTGGGAACCACTGATCTAGAGTGTGTTCGGACCTTGGACTTTAGTTGACTATATTTGGTTGCAGTCAACTTCAAGCGTTTTTTCATCCGTAGTCGCAACTACTCTGATCATTTTACCCTCGGACTCTAGTTGACTTTTCGCAAATCTTGTCACTGGGTTGAATCAGAGCATAGGTATAAGGTTTGTGTTCCTGTGAAAAGCAATTTTGGGACAAGTCTACAAATTCAAATTGCACCATAAGGGCAAGGTACTATATCATAGGATTATTAGTTCGAAATCTATCCATTTATCGAGTCAAAATTATTATATCACTAGACATTAAACTTATTTAAAAATGGGTAAAATACATTTTTGAACAATTTTCAACGAATTTTCAAGTATTTTCAGTAGAAAAAAACAGAGTAAATTTCTAAAATGTTTTGTAATTTCGTACAAGTATTCTTAAAAAAAAAAAAAAAAAAAAAAACAGAGTAAATTTCAAAAATGTTTTGTAATTTCGTACAAGTATTCTTCAAAAAAAAAAATACAGAGTAAATTTCAAAAATGTTTTTGTAATTTCGTACAAGTATTCTTAAAAAAAAAACAAGAGCTAAGAGCTCATATGGCACTTGTGACGAGGCGAGAAGATCTAAGAGCCAAGAGATCATATGGTATGAGCTCTAACAAAATTCTATGAATCAATAGATTGATTTAAAAAGGAAAATAAGAGGCTTAATGCCGGTCAGGATTTAAAATAAGAGCTCTGAGTCACGATGTCCTTCTAAATATCAAAATTCGTTAAGATCCGATCAACCACTCGTAAGTTGTAAATACCTAATTTTTTCTAATTTTTCCTCTCCCTTTAGCCCCCCCCCCAGATGGTCGAATCTGGGAAAACGACTTTATCAAGTCAAATTGTGCAGCTCTCTGACACACATCAATTTTCATCGTCCTAGCACGTCCAGAAGCACCAAACTCGCCAAATCACTGAACCCCTCCCCCCAACTCCCCCAAAGACAGCGAATAGTACGATTCTGTCAATCACGTATCAAGGACATTTGTTTATTCTATCCACCAAGCTTCATCCCGATTCCTAAACTCCAAGTGTTTTTCCAAGATTTCCCCCTCCAACTCCCCCCAATGTCAAACGATCTGGTCGGGATTTGAAATAAGAGCTCTGAGACATGAATTCTTTCTAAAAATCAAACTTCATTAAGATCCGATCATCTATTCGTAAGATAAAAGTATCCCAATTTTCACGTTTTCAAAGAATTCCGGTTTCCCCCTCCAACTCCGTCACAGGATCTGGTCGGAATTTAAAATAAGAACTTTAAAGCACAAAATCCTTCTAAATATCAAATTTCATTAAGATCTGGTCACCCATTCGTAAGTTACAAATACCTCAATTTTCAAAATTACCCCCCCTCCCCTCCAATTCCACCAAAGAGAGCAGATCCGGTCCGGTTATGTCAGTCACGTATCTTAGACAGGTTTTTATTCTTCCCATCCAGTTTCATCGTGATCTCACCGCTTAAAGTATTTTCTAAGAATTCCTGTCCCCCCCAACTGCCCCCCCCCCCAATTACGCTTAATCCGGTTGAGATTTAAAATAAGTGATCTGAGTTACGAGGTCCTTCTAAATATGAAGTTTCATGAAGATCCGATCACTCCTTCGTAAGTTAAAAATACGTCATTTTTTCTTATTTTTCAGAATTAACCCCCCCCCCAATAGATCGGATTCGTTCCAATTATGTAAATCACGTATGTAAGACTTCTGCTTATTTTTCCCACCAAGTTTCATCTCGATCCCTCCAATCTAAGTGTTTTCCAAGATTTTAGGTCTCCCCCCTCCAACTCCCCCCAATGTCATCAGATCCAGCCGGGATTTAAAATAAGAGCTCTGAGACACAATATCATTACAAACATCAAATTTCATTAAGATTCCATCGCTCATTCATAAGTTAAGAATACTTCATTTTTTCTATTTTTTCCGAATTAACCGGCCCCCACTCCCCCAGATGGTCAAATTGGGAAATCCCAAGTTTCATCCCGATCCCTCCAATCTAAGCGTTTTCCATGATTTTAGGTTCCCCCAACGTCACCAGATCCAGTCAGGATTTAAAATAAGAGCTTTGAGACCCGATATGCTTCTAAATATCAAATTTCATTGAGATCCGATAACCCGTTCGTAAGTTAAAATACCTCATTTTTTCTAATTTTTCAGAATTAACCCCTCCCCCAACTACCCCAAAGAGAGCGGATCCGTTCCGGTTATGTCAATCATGTATCTAGGACTCGTGATTATTTTTTCCACCAAGTTTATTCCCGATCCTTCCACTCTAAGTGTTTTTCAAGTTTTAGGTTTCCCCCTCCCAACTCCCCCCCCAATGTCACCAGATCTGGTCGGGTTCAAAATAAGAACTCTGAGCCATGATATCCTTCTAAATATCAAATTTCATTGAGATCCGATCACCTGTTCGTAAGTTAAAATACCTCATTTTTTCTAATTTTTCATAAATAACCCCCCTCCCCAACTATCCTAAAGAGAGCGGATCCGTTCCGTTTAGGTCAATCATGTATCTAGCACTTGTGTTTATTTTTCCCACCAAGTTTTATCCCGATCCCTCCACTCTAAGTGCTTTCCAAGTTTTAGGTTGGCCCCTCCCAACTCCCTCCCCCCCAATGTCAACAGATCCGGTTGGGATTTAAAATAAGAGCTCTAAGACACGATATCCTTCTAAACATCAAATTTCATTGAGATCACACGTTCGTAAGTTAAAAATACCTCATTTTTTCTAATTTTTCAGAATTACCCCGCCCCCCAACTACCCCAAAGAGAGCGGATCCGTTCCGATTATGTCAATCATGTATCCGGGACTTGTGCTTATTTTTCCCATCAAGTTTCATCCCGATCCCTCCACTCTAATTGTTTTCCAATATTTTAGGTTCCCCCCCCACTTCCCCCCAATGTCATCAGATCCGGTCGGGATTTAAGATAAGACCTCTGAGACACAATATCACTCCAATCATCAAATTTCATTAAGATTAGTTATTCATAAGTTAGATTTCACCCATTCATAAGTTAAAAATACTTCATTTTTTCTAATTTTTCCGAATTAACCGGCCCCCCACTCCCACCCAGATGGTCAAATTGGGAAAACGACTATTTCTAATTTAAGCTAGTCCCGTCCCTGATACGCCTGCCAAATTTCATCGTCCTAGCTTACCTGGAAGTGCCTAAAGTAGCAAAACCGGGACCGACAGACAGACAGACAGACCGACAGACAGACCGACAGAATTGGCGATTGCTATATGTCACCTGGTTAATACCAAGTGCCATAAAAAAAAATACAGAGTAAATTTCAAAAATGTTTTTGTAATTTCGTACAAGTATTCTTTAAAAAAAAATACAGAGTAAATTTCAAAACATTTTTTGTGATTTTGCACAAGTATTCTTAAAAAAAAATACAGAGTAAATTTCAAAAATGTTTTTGTAGTTTCTTACAAATATGTTTAAAAAAAATACAGTGTTAACTTCAAAACTATTCTTGTAATTTCGGCACATGAATAAAAAGGATTCTCAGCTAACGAATGATAGCAAGATTGTCGTTTTGCGTTGAAACATCCACACCGTAAGACTGCATAAAAAAACATATTTGAACGTTGGTAGTCTTACGGTATTGGGAAAGGATTCCTTTTAGGCTCCTCTGACAATTTTCAGAATTGGTGTAAAATTTTGTGAAATTTTTCGAACATTTTGCAATTCTGACAAATACACAAAGTTTTGATGTTCAGGCCTTGTCAAAACATCGGCAAGAACTGTGACTGACTTTATTAAAAGTTTACAACTTCAACTTTATATAAAAGTTAATTATTTAAATCAGCTACAGTCGACTACTGAGGTTTGGGATGCGAACGCATTCCTAGATTGCCACTTGAACGACACATTTTACAATGCAGGCTTTGAATTTACAGTTTGGGTTTTCAATGAAAAAATCGGCTACTGGGTTTAACCCCCACTCCCTCTGGAAATATCTCTCTCTTCTCCTCTGTTCCTTAGTCGATCCTCATGGAAGTCGAATTCCTCTTATTATTCAGTTCTGAAAGCTGCTTGTTATTTCTAATAGTGGGCGTATGTATTGTTTACTTTTGGGGATTTATGCGGTTCTTGAGGGATCGCCTAGCATTAGAGAAAATGGATGTGTCAAGACATGCAACTAAGCAATCGAATTGATTTTTGTATTGGCAGTTCTTTCTATTTCGGTGAATTTCAGATACAGAGTTGAAAATTACTATGGAAACTGTTTTGAACGTTTTCAGTAATTAGAGATAATCAGGGGTACATTAAAGAGAGAAAAGCGTTGCTTTTATATTTTATTGTCTGATGGCCAAGGGTGCATCCAAGATTTTTGTTCGGGGAGGGGGTACAAAAATATACTTTAAAAAACGTATGAAAAAATTGTTTATATACATCTGTGTTACGTTTTTCTAAGTCGAACAAAAAGCATCTACTAATGCCAAAAGGGTTAATAAGGCCCTAGATATGGCCTTATTGATGGTTCTAGTGCTTCTTTTGGTATCAATACAAGGCAAAAAATTATCATTTTTTTCCTTTTATTGTTCATGCTACTTTATTTCATATAAGATTTCATTCCACATTGATGAGAATAGGATCAAGTATAATTAACAAGTACTACACTATTTTTAAAGGATTTAATATATTTCAAACTAATTTATTATGCCTATAAAGCATAAAATTAAGGTAGCTTAGGAATACACCCCTTAAATCGCTTTTCTACTCAATTTGTCTTTTCTTAGAATTAATGACCTCAAACCGATATCTGATGTCAGTTTCCATCTCGTAATTTCACCGAATCATAAATATCTGCTCTGCTTACTTTCTTTACATTACCAATTACATATATATATATATATATATATATATATATATATATATATATATATATATATATATATATATATATATATATATATATATATATATATATATATATATATACAAAAAAAAAATCCGCACCATTGAGCAGATTCCTCTGCATCTGCTTTGGTGAAAGGATATAGTAGCGAACAAAAAAGAGTAGGTATCAACATTGAATAAAGAGAAGCTGAGGTATAACCTATATAGCGTAGCATTGAGTTGATTCTCTCTTCGCTTTTACATCTTTATTTTACTTGCAACAAAAAAAATAAAATGAAAAAAAAAATTTCTTCAAATTGTAGCAAAGGGCGACATAAAAACTTGAACGAACAAAAAGTGTCGTTTCTATGAGAGGGGGCTCTCTCATGACCCCCACATCTCTCTAATCTCGCACTCTCAGTATTTCCTTTTCTCTTTCTCTACATGCAGAGAGAAAGTAGGCTCTTAGCTATAGACGTTTTTTTTTTCTTACCTGAAGCTTTTTCACCTCTTCCTCTGTAGGAGACGCCAACTTATAAAAAATAAAAACTCGAGAGATAACAATCACTGCTTGTAATAAGTGGTATACTACTGCTAGTCCAAGATTTCTCCAAAGTTTTATAACACCAAATAGACTCACACAAATTATCGCTATATTATTTAAATGGTTTATAACAATTAACAATCCAAAAATGCTGTTACAACTTTCAGTTATATCCCTTAGAAATTCTGTAGTTTTCCACAGGGATACTACGGTTGAATTACTGTCGTTCAATTTCATTATAATTTCTGTAGGAGCAGGCACTCTATCTAATTTAGTGCATTTGGGGCACGTGGTTAGCTGATAAAAGTTGTGACTAAAATATGTTTTAGCACCTTGTATGTTCAAAGCTATTTCACAGTATATATAACCAATCCCAACATCACATATGAACAACAGTATCCATGTATAAGCACTTTCAAATAAATGTAGAAATATAGCTATGGTAAATCCTGAATCGGTTGGTAATATTGGTAATTTTGTAAAGCTGACATGATCCATTGCCCGACTTTCTAAAAACACTAGTGTTATTGTTGTTGATACAATGAAAAATATTAGATATATACCACATATTATGTAATAACTTGTTCTGTCCCGATATTCCATACATAAAAAATATTCTGAAAGCTTTATATTCCATTTGTTAATGAAATTCTGTATATCACTTTGCTTCCAAAATAGTATTAAATGAGCACAAATTGGTGTAAAAAAGTGTAGTGACCATGGTGCTATTTCAATTGTCTTTATTGAAGTGTATCTTAAACGGAATATGCAATAAAAAAATGAGTAAGAAATGTACCCATATAGCACTAGCACAATTATCACTATTATCACCGGTATTATATAACTATACCATTGACGCTTACTTGTCCATGTTGGCAATATACCACTGTAAGTTGTCAAATATTCAATCATTTTTGAAAATACTTTATATTTCTGTCGTTTAGGCTTATGGCTGGTTTGAATATGTCCGTTAGTTAATCCATTTTTCTCCAAATTCAAAACAGTAAACTCTTCTTTGGGAATTTCCCAGGCAACTGGCTTTTGCATGTTTCTTGTACGGAATCTCAGCTGAAAATGCCATGATGTAAACAGTCATCGTTGTACTATCTTGAATCATAGTTGTTGACAATTCATCGGGGTCAATGATGTGGCAACTGCACTGGACCTGGAAAATATTGTTAATTTGACTTTTACGATGTGAAGGGGGATGTTTAGTGTCTTCTTGCGTGTTGATTGTCCCTTTGTCCACCTAAGCTTGAAATATATTGCTAACCCGTGACAGTTAATAGAACCATTAAACTAAAAAACTTTCAACCTCTTTGTACTTGGGTTTAAATATTAATGTTACTCTCAACTTTCACAAAAAGTGATGCATCAATTCTGGTAAAGCTAAAACGTGATTTTTTTTTCAATTTTTAAGATGGAAGATTGAAAGTTTCGGTGAAAGGTTTTTGATTGTGGTGATTCCAAGGGTATTTTGATGTGAAATCGTTGAGATATGAGACAATATGCCTGAAAGATGAGGGGGGATAAAACACTAGAAACCTAAATCTTTTCACAAAAGCTATCCAAAAATACTCCGAAAATTTTCACGATTCATGGACCTGAAAACAATATTGTTAATTTGACTCATACGGTGTAAAGGGGGGGTTATGTTTGAGTCTTCTTTCGTTTATTTTTACCGTTACAAAATATGAGCAAGACAAATAAGCTTAAACACATCGAACCAAGAAAATACTTTTAGAAGAAACTTCATATTAAGAAAAGTGTGTGCAGGGGCGAGTTTCTTTTGCGCATCTTTCTCTTTTTTGCATGAACAATGTTCACACTTTGGTATATACAAAACAGTATTCGAGAAATATTTTTGTAATGTTTGAAAACTATAAGAATTAACCCTCCCCCCCCCAAAAAAAAATCCTAAACTTACGAGGCAACTTACTTCTCTGGTAATGAAAATTGCAATGCATGTGAAATTCATAAGGCCCGAAAAGATTCGTCCTTAGGTCGTATAGGGGAAACCGAATTTCCCTTGTGGTATTTTCTACGCTCAGGCTTTATTGCAAAAATGCTCATACCCAGTCAGTCTCACTGCGAATTTGCCAATTTTTCGTTTTTGTCAATAAGGACTTCAACATGAGGACTTTTAAAAAGTTTCCTCCGAAATACCCGGACTTGAGAAGAACAGAGTTGACTAAAGCAAGTAGAAACACTAACTGAGTCACAAGACATATATGCTAAAGGTAGTGTAAATCACATTACCTTAGATGGTAGACACCCCCACAACCTTCTCGCCAGGAAAGACAATTTGATTCACTTCTCTTAAAGATCGAACCTGCATTTACCATCTTTTAAATACTGTTTCTAATAAATAAAGTTTTTCCAGAGACCACTTTGGATACCTATTATGGGCGGCTCTGAAGATTACGAACAAAAACTTGCAAGCATGTTATCGCCTGCCAAGGACCCAGAGTCCGGAGATGAACTTTTTGGGGAAAAGGAATCTGCTGACTTACAAAGTTTTGATAGCTCCCTCCTAGGAATCCTCTCTCCTATGGCAATGCTCCCAATGGTTGAAATGAAACCAGCTAAGGAGCTAGACTCTATACCAATGGTGAAGATGACCCCCGCTGAACCTGTCCACCCATACAAAAAGGAAGATATTGATGAATTGCTCGCTGGTTTTCCGGCTTCCTTGTTTGAAAAGAATTATCGACCAAATTTAGCAGGTATTAGTTTTAATTTAATAAATTCTGATTTAAATTGATAAATTTTAATTTAATAAATTTTAAATAGTAATAAATTTTGCAGGTACAGTTGATTTTACAATTGATTTATTCTTATTCGGTTATGTCAGTAATTTTTTATTAAATTGATTTTTTGGTATGCTAATTCACGTTTAAAGCGAGATTATATCCTGATCCTCTCGTCTTCCTCCAGTCCCCCAATAAAAATACACCTAACGCAAATTTTACTCTCATAAAACTACTGAAGCTGCTGCTTAAAGAGGGATTACAATATTTAATCAGCCAAAATGAAAACCAGAAAAAAATAACTAACATCAAAAAGACAACAAATAATATAGTGCTTTAGCTGAAATTTCGATATTCTATTAAATCTAAATTCAAGTATTGATATTTACAAAGGTGATATAGCGTGTTCTGAAAGTTATATATGACCAATAACACAAACAAATTGCATGGTAAAAAGAATGAATAACAAAGTTCATCTAAAAAAAGAAGAAATAAATAAAATAAACAGCACTGATCAAATAAAAAGAAGGCTGCTTGAAGACAAGAAAAATAAAGAAGTTACTGCACCAAGATTACCAAAGAAAACAAAAAATGTTTTGTAATATTGACTTATCACAATTTGTATGGGACATCTGTATTTTTCGTGAAAAATTTAATAACCAGATAAACCTAAATTAAATATTAACTATTAATTAAAATAGATCGATTTCTAGTTATAACACTTAAAAAAAAAAAAAAAAAACACTACGAAAAAATGGAGAAACAAAGAACAAACGGAAAGTTGAAACAATATTACAGCGAACATATTACACTTTATATAATTGGTTTGTATAATCTCTAACTCTAGAGAAATGGTTTGTGAGAAACCTTTCTATTTGTTAATATGAATCCTCCAAAAGTGTAAAATCAAATAACAAGCCCGTCTAGCTCAGATAGTAGAGTATCTGGCTCTCAATCTTGGAGTTGGGTTTGTGTCTGACAATAAGATTTTTCTGTCGGTAAAAAACAAAATATTTAGAATAGATTCCTTTTTGGATTAAAGGTGGGGTGTTTTTTTTTCTTACAATCATTTTTCCAAAAATATAGTTTTGTGAAATCTATCCTGTCTTATCTCAGAGCTGGGGGACCTAGCTGAAACATTTAGTGGCAGGCGTTTTTTCATTGTTCAATCAATAATTTTTCAATAATTTTGATTGAAAAATTCATTTTTCAATCAATAACAAGTTTACTATTGATTTGGAGCTGATGCAGGAGGAAGGACAAAAAAAAATTTCCAATCTTCGCATAAAGATTGTCCTTTTTTCCTTTTTTATGCTTGTTGTTCGACAGACCACCCTGCTTGTTGATCATGATACAATACAAATTAGTTTATAAATTAAATAAATACCAATAAAATTGGCCTGGAATATGCGGCATGAAAGACAAACCAAAAAAGGGCTACTGTTTCTAGTCTTGTCTCATTTGGTGCTTTTGTGCTTAAAGTTATCGAGTTTGGTAATTAGGGATGAGGGGAGGGGGAGGGGAATGTAACACGAAAAGAAATAAATATTTTGTTGAGGTAGATATTGTCGTATTCGTAACCATTAAACATTCAAAGCGCGTACAATATCATATATATGATATATTGCTAGGCTCTATGGCTGAGAATGGAAAGCGAAAGAAAAACAAAACGAAAAAGCAAAAAAGGATTCGAATTTTGAAAGTTTTTTTATGAGGAGGTTTATCCTTCAGCAATGGACTGGAACGCCCATTATGATGTTCAGACTGATGAAAGTAAGGATAAAAATTTAAAGTATACGACATTGGGCTTTACAGTCTCTACCGGCAATGGTGGTTTCCGTTTCATGGCACTTTAATCAGGAATTGCAATGGGGGTTGGGGGCTAGCCATCCTGTGCTTTCGCACACCTTTCCTATTTACCCTCCCCAAATTTCTTGCGGTGCACATTTATAGCTGGATTGACTTTGGCTGAGCTTACAGAATCACGCCACTGACCCCCTTTCCAAACCAAATAAGTAGCGTCACCACGACTTAAATCCCCGTCCTCACGGAGAAGCGATTTCAAGTCTAGCGTGCTAACCACTTGGCTAGGACGGCTGACAAAAGGCATATCTGATATTGTTTTGATTTAAATAACTAACAAAAATAAAAGTACGAAGATGTTTCCTGAACGGTTTTGAATGATTCTCTCCCCTTTTACTACACATGAGGAATGTTTAAAACCAACTAGTGTATCTGAAATTCTTATATTTATTAAGGAGAGCAAAAATTAAGATGAAAAGCCATTGGGAAGAAAAGTTGGCTTCTTTTTCTTTCTTATTTGCATTTTTTTTCCTTAAAGAATTTTTTTTTTTTAATGTAAGTTGGAGATGAAAAATATTATGCCAATTTGGTATATTATATAACACATGCACTGATGTTATGTAATTAAATTGTTATGTAATTAAATTAATTTGAAAAAACTGTTTTTATGATTGTCTTCCTTTTCTGCCTTGTAGTAAATAAATTCAATTCTGCAAATCTGTCTAATAGGATAAAATCAACTATAAAACTCGAGTGACCCCCGCTTTCGCATAGATTCATCTGGCGGACTATCCTCTGAAAAATCAAATAATAACGAATGGAAATATGTTTTTTGGATATTTCGACCTTCTTCCCTTTGAAACGACTTTGGCCCCTCCCTCGATACAGAACATGTGCCCACCTATATATGTTGTATTTAAAGGTAAAGACAATTGTACAAAAATTCCACTTTTAGAAAAATCAGGCGAAAAAAAAAAATGCAACTATACCAACCAAAAAAAAGAAGAAACTTAAGCTGTTCATAAAACCTGTTTGTACGATAGTTTTTTTTTGTTTTGAGATGGAGGCAATATGAAATATACTAAAAAGACGGTAGGAAAGAATTAAGAATAATCATATACTTTTTTTTGTTAAAAGTACTAGAAAACTCTTGTTGACTTTAGGTATGATGATATATTGGTATAATGTACCATGCTGTTATTCAATAATTTTTTTTATTTCAGTTATTTTTTTATTACTCTTCTGTTTTGTTTTTTTTTCATTTTTCGGCTTCCATTTCTCATTTTAATCTTCCTAGTCATTTCTCTTTGTTTTAGAAGCCCTGTTACTATGACTGCAAGTTTTAATTTTATCAGTTCGCCTCTTAAATTCAGTCTTTTTTTTTTTTGAAATCAAAGTTGAAAGTTATTCCTGCGTTTCCACAAGGGGGAAATAATTTATTGGTTTCAGACAAAGCAAGCAAACAAAGCAAACTATGGACCTTCTGTTATTTGTGTTAGTACTGATAGTTTTTAATTTTTTTTTAATATTAGCACTAATGATAGTGAAAATGAAACCAGATTTTGTGAAAATGAAATGAATATGAATAAAAAATGAAAATGAAATGAAATGACAGTGAAAATGAAACCTGATCTTATGAAAAGGTTAATTGGAAAGTTAAAATCAGCACCTAAGGTAAAGAATACAGCATTGGACCGTTTGTTGTTTAATTAATATTAGTTATTTCCCTGCCAAGCACTCATTTCGTGCTTTCCTGGCAGGAATGTTATATTTTGTACTTTTTTGTGTTAAAATGAATAAATATGAAAATAGAAAAAAATAGACTTTGCAGTCCCTATTAGCGGTGCTGATCTCCGTTTCACGGCCCTTGAGCCAGGAACTGCAATGGGGGGGGGGCTAAGGGCGAGCCATACTGTGCTTTCATATCCCCTTTCTGTTTACCCACTCCAGATTTCTCCGAGTAACCGTTAGAACTGGTTCGACTCTGGCTAAGTATACTGAGTCACGCCATTAACCCCGCTCCAAACTAAATAACCAGTGATAGCAGGAACTGAACCCCTGTCCTTGAGGACAAAGGATTTCAAGTCTAGCTTGTTAATCACTCGACTAGGACGACTAGGAAGTAAATCGGTACCAAGGATAGTGAAAATTAAGCCTTACACAAACATATATGTCTCTAAAAATTAGAAAAATCGTAGACTCAGTTCTTAGTGAAAATGAATTTCTATGTGCTATTAAGCACTCTTGGATAGTAGCAGTCACCAAAAGAATGATAAAAAAAGAAGAAACAAATCAGGGCAGACAAATGAGGAAAAAAATAAGCTAAAACCATATGGAATGAAAGAGCTTAATGTGCTACTCTTTATTTTAATCTTGTCTAAATATATTGACTCCCCTAGCGTGAATTAGCCGGTTAGAACCTCAACAGCTTGATTCTGGTTCGGCATTGTGGAGTGACATGCATGAGAGGAAAATTTTCAAGTATACTACTGTCAACCAGCGTGTGTTCCCCGGGGAGACCCTCCAACAATGTTGACTCTAGTTCGGCATTGTGGAGTGACATGAATTAGAGGTGTAGCATAAGTGGGAAATGGTAACGATGGCAGTGATGGAGGGAAAATTAGCGATGACTTGATGCCCACTTAATTAGACTATCTGTCTTGGCTTTTTCTACAATTAGCCATGACTTGACTTGCCCACAACTATTCCATTTTTAATTCAGAAATCAACGGACTCGGTCGAGGCCTTCGTATAATTCTTTTAAAATCTTTAGAATCTTCTGTAAAATATATAATTTCCTTTATTCTTCATAATTTATATTTGTTGTATATACTGGATTTAACTAATGTACTGCTAGTTATTTTTTTATGCTTAGTTTATCCATTTTTAATCTTTAATTTAAAATTTGCATATCTTCTAGCTGATGAACTTAAGAACAAGCCATTTTGTTCTATTTGTGAACTGGCAATGCATGACCTTGAAAATGTTCTGGCCAACGCTGATGAAGATGTAGGTGGTTTTCTTTCTTCTTTTTCGTCTTATTACGAGCTAAGATTGGCCTCGTGTCGCTTATTACAAGAAAAAGCGACATAATATTAAAAAGTATCGTGCTATGAATAACAACATAAATAAGGAATCCAAGGGTATCATTTTTGTTCTTAGATTTTCCCGAAATTATATTTTTAAATGAAAATTAGTCGCTTTTTTTTTGCGCAAAGATTAACCTCCTCCCGCGCATTGCAAAAATAGTTAAAATATAGGACAAACATTTATCCAGTAAAGATAGTAACAACCTCGAAGTAGCTGGAAGTAGTCTTCTTCTTTTGTTTTTCATGAAATTGTTACTCTTTTCAGATGAAAATCAGTTTATTTTTTCGCGCTAAGATTGGCCTTGTTCCTTGAGTTGTAAATAAAAATAACATTAAAGTAAAGAATAATCATAGTATAAAGAATATTCGCATAGTGGTAAGCAGCACCAGAAATTAAAGAGATATCCAGGATTGCAGGCAGGACTGGGGGGGCTGGATCTTAGGATTTATTCCGGGGAGGAGTCCAAGCTTTAAAAAACTGACCGACATATCCATGTTTTTGTTTATTTGAAAGTTTTTTCTACAAATATTTATCCAAATATTTGGGAAGAACAAATTTTGTTGCCTATTTGGGTGTAAGACGTGAGCGACTTTTTTCAAAGTCATTTAGCAATGTCGGTAAAATGTATCCCTGTGGCTTTCTAAGGGAAGAGGGAACCTTCTCTCCCTTGTTTATTGTTGGTATGAAAACTGGAAAGGAAAATTAAATCAGAATATCAACGATCGACATAGACAATGTTCATACTTCTTTATCTGCTCTTTTTCTGTTCAGACAAAATTCTATATAGACGATCGACATAGACAATGTTCATGCTTCTTTTTCTGTTCTTTGAATCTTTCAACTAAAATGTTTTTAAAGTTATTAATTATAATATATAAAATATATATAAGATATAACTAATTAATAAAATGTATATTAATTAAAATATATATATAAAATTAATTAATTAATTAAATTAACTAATTAAAATTAATTAAAATATATATAAGATATAACATATAAAATATATATATAAAAGTTATTAATTAGTAATTAAAAATTATTAATGCTTGCTATAGCACCTATTGTTTCTGTGTTGGAATGGGTACATTTTGTACTGGGTTTACTGGACTGGGCATGCTTACGTAAATGCATGCCCGACTCTAAGATAGAGAGGAGGAAGGGGGTATCTCATTGAACTTAATTGTGAGGGGGGGGAGAGGTTGAAAAACGTAACAAACATATTTAGGTTGTAATTGTGTAAGGAAAGGGAGCTAAGGACCTAGGTAAATGGAGTAAAACCACAGAAAAATAGAGAAGTTACGAGTAAAACGTCGTGACTCAAAAAAATTTTGCTCGTTTTATTGGCTTAAAATTTCATAGAAAAGACCTAATAGGGTTAGTTTTCCTCCTTAAACATGTGACATAACAGTGACAAAAATACAGCAACGCTTGCGGATTATTAATCCGCAAGTCGTATTAATGCTTGATATAGTACCTATTGTTTCTGTGTTATAAAACTTCCAATCTGCTGTTTTCAAACGATCTTAAACAACTGAATTGTCATTAATGGTTGCTAGCGGCGAAGTAGATTCTTCCATATTTTATTCATGATCATTCATTTGTAAACTCTCTCATTTTCCCTTTTTAGAAAAAAATTGAGGAATTGGTAATGGACGCTTGTGAGAGGCTTCCAAGTTCCTTGAGGAAACAATGTGATGCGTTCATATCCCAGTATGGAGACTCTGTCCTTTTTATCCTGTCGCAGCAGTTAGATCCGTCAATTGTAAGCTAATTTTGACTGTTTTTCTTTCTGTGTTTTCTTGACTGTATGTTTTTTTCCTCTGAACCGGTAAAGCCCCGTCTTAGGGTTATAAGAATTCAACACGTTAGGTAAGTAAGTATTTGTTCGTGAGTAAACCAAACAAGGTATTTCACTCTATATACTAAACTAAAACTACATGAAAAAAAAAAAGAAAAAAAAAAGAAAACTAATCTAGCCTTAAAGTCTCAAATGAAGAAAATTAGTACACGACCAAGCATCACCAACTACGGAATTTCTAATCTCCTAATTTCTTTCTAAAAAAAACAATAACAAGGTTTCTAACACACTTATTACTCACTACTAAATTCAAAATAAAAGGAAAGCTAAGACCTAGTTCAGATAAACACAAAGACAAAAACATTCTCTGGGTATAATATAAAGGATATTCAAATAAAAGATGGCTAAAAGTTTCAGGAACTTGGCAACAATGACATGAGCTAGAAGGAACTATACCAATTCTATGCAGGAAACTATTAAGACGACAATGGCCGGTAATAAATTGCGTCAACTGGTATTTTGGCTCAAAAGAATAAGCAACAATTAAATCATCTGTACTTGAAAAGAAACGGCTTGGCCTATAGCTAATTGAATTTTGAAAATCACTATGCCACATTTCATATAGCTTAGATTTTAGAAACTGACGGTTTAAAATAAAATTATTATCAAAAATACTTTGTCCAAACAATTCAGAAAGAACTTCATCTGTAAACATACTATGAAGAGATGATCTTTGAACTAAAGGGAAAGAAGGCGGAGTAAACATCGGCCAATTTAACACGTTATGTGTATTAAGGTATATTAGGCGTATTAGGTACATTATGGGCCATAAGGATTCTATACCATAGGAGGCTTATACACCAATTGTAGAGATTAGATTTTGCCGTGTCTTAATTCATATGTAATACCACTTACTTATGTGTAAGACTACGAGAAGAGATCACCCCTTCTTCTTCTTAATTGGTTTTCTTATTAGGAGACATAAGGCGATTATTAAAGACGATGTTTTAAATTTATCCATTTAAATATTTTCTTATATTTGTCTTTTCATTCCGTATTGTTTCTTTGTCTTATTAATTGTTAAGAGCTATATTGGCATTTAATTGTAGGTTAATTGTCATTCCACAAAATTTTATAGTTGTCGATATTGCATGTGTTTCACCTCGCGGTCGTATGGTAATGCATTTTTTTTTTAATTCACCATAGAAATGGCTCAGAATGCCCTAGTATGTCAAAGCGGCTTGTGATTTTGTTAAACTGATATTTGTAGATGTGTAGGTGGGAATTTTTGTGTTGTTATTAGGAGTTTTTGGTAAAACTATGGATAAGGATGTTACTTTTACTAAATCAGTGTGTCAGTTTACAGTGCAGAGTTGGTTTATTCATAGACATAGAAACATTTATTGACTTACACGACATAGCACCAAGAAGCACTAGAACTAAGCTGTTTACAAGGTACATAAAAATTGCAAAAATACTAACTACGGTTACTTTATGCTGTTAAAAGACCCCTGGAAAAGGGAACAAAAATATATGTTGATAACGCGTTGTGTGGCAGTACACTGGTTCCAACTTGTTCTGTCTTCTGGTGAGTGTGTTCATGGGTGCTTTCGGGGGGAGAATACATCTGTGTTTTCAGCTTCTTAGAATGAATCGTCAAAACTTCATTATAAGATTTTGGCGGCGGTTGTGGAGTGACTCAAGTTCCAGTAACTCAAGGGCCTTTTCGTAGAAAGTATAACTTTCTCAAATCAAAATTTCACAAACACGTATTTAAATCGCCTCAATGTCTTGGCTAAATGCGGAGTTTAACTGGACACTTGGACCCCAAACAGGACATGCATATTCTAGTACAGGTCAAACGTAAGTCCTACAGATGAGTTTTATTGACTTCATACTGAAACTGAATCTTTTTCTTGTAACAAGCGATTGCAGGGTAGCGTAGCGTTTTTGGACTAGCTCATTCACATGACTGTCGAATCTGCAATCGGTTGTGAAGTCGCGTATCTTTCCACTGTTTACAAGCTGGAAGAGGGGTACTGACTCTTGAAAATCGGTTTTTAGAGGTCCTCATTAGCTTGCACTTCATTTCAGTGAGAGTGAGACTTGCGAGTTCACAATCGGTGCGAAATATACTAGTGATGTTAGGGTCAACAGCAAAGTCTCCTTCGAGTACTTTTTCTGTAGGAATGATAAATCGTTCACAGACTTGTATCAACCCTTGAGGGAACGAAGGGTGTAGTTTGTGACAGCCATAAAACGATACCAGCTTAGTACCTTGAGCGGCAGCACATACCATATGAAGAGATAAAGAGCTCGTGTCATTTTGGGTCAAGGCGAAGGCACACTTTCGGCAGCCAGAAAGGAGGTCGGCAACTAAAAGCAATAGGTCGCTTTTGGCAACCGTTTCACTCACGTTTTCAAGAGCAACAAGGTGTCTGGTCAAGTCAAAGGCTTGTGTATAATCGGTAATGGCAAGACTTACGAAGGATGTGCCCTTGTCTAGCCAGGATAGAATATCATTATACAACGTGATGAGATACTAAGGTTTTTGAGCCACGAAGGCATCCGTATTGATAAGGTTTTAACTAGGGGCTTTATGTCGTTCAAAAGTAGCCCTGAAATGAATGTCTTTTGAACCTCCGCCATGCATGGGGTTTCTGAAATTGGTCTGAAATCATCGCATGACTTAGGAGATGATTTCTTGGGTATTCACTTTAATCTATGACTTTTTTTAAGTATTTGAAAATTTGTGGATAGTCAGGCATAAATTGATGATTCTTGCTTGAGGAGTCGCTATGAACGGAGCACATTCGCAGAGAAGTCATTAGGATTTTGCCACGATACGACGAGCTCTTTGGTTTTCATTTACTAGTTGATGAAAAATTTGAAGTCTCTACGGGAAGTCGGTCGGTTCATTGTCTAGATTTTTCGAGAACAGTTGCAAGTTCATCCCTCGTAAAGCTTGAGAAAGTGGTGCATATACTGGTGAAAACACTAAATATTCAACAATAAATTTATAGTCAAAATAATGTATACATAGGCTCCCTCATAAGGCTCAATGGTCAGGAAAGAACAGAGGAGGAAAAATAACATGAGCAAAACAAAAAATACAATCTCCATCCTCAAAAGCCCTAAAATCACAAGCTAGCCAATGGATTGGCGCATAATTCCAAATCAAGCATTCAATAAAACTTAAGTAACTCATGCTTAAACAAACATCCAAACGCAGTCCAGAGACATCAACTAGAGGGGAAACCATAAAAAATTGAATAATTAACTGTAAGTTCTTTGACATTCTGTTTAAAGATACCAAACGAATGGCAGCTTCGTGGAGACCCCGGGAGCGTTTTCTGGAACGCACTACAAACTATCAGGGGTGGAAGTCAGATGGATATGATAAAGTATGGAGATTCTGTAAGCTTTTGGAAGTGCGAAGATGATAAGACGGTTCATTAGAAATCATAGATAAGTTTTTACAGGGGGCAGCAGGAAGGTGGCTATGAAATTCTAGGAAAGTTAAAGAAGAACACAACAAAAAATTAAGAGAATTTTAGATAAAGCAAGGGTTTAAAGGAAGAATGCTTAGTTTTCTGAATAATAGTCCTTGCTTTGTGTAAAAGTGGCTTGAGTAACGAGAGATAACTTGATTTCCAAATAACAGACAAGACGGAGTATAAGACTGAACTGGGCTGTAGAAGTATTTCTTGTGATAATAAGAAGCACAGACACACTTTTGCCGTTGAGTGACTTAAGAGTAGGGTAATCAGGGTTTGTGGCTTAGGGCAATGATAACAAGAAGCTCAGACACACTTTTGCCGTTGAGTGACTTAAAAGTAGGGTAATCAGGATTTGTGGCTTAGGGCAATGATAACAAGAAGCTCAGACACACTTTTGCCGTTGAGTGACTTAAAAGTAGGGTAATCAGGGTTTGTGGCTTAGGGCAATGATAACAAGAAGCACAGACACACTTTTGCCGTTGAGTGACTTAAAAGTAGGGTAATCAGGGTTTGTGGCTTAGGGCAATGATAACAAGAAGCTCAGACACACTTTTGCCGTTGAGTGACTTAAAAGTAGGGTAATCAGGGTTTGTGGCTTAGGGCAATGATAACAAGAAGCTCAGACACACTTTTGCCGTTGAGTGACTTAAAAGTAGGGTAATCAGGGTTTGTGGCTTAGGGCAATGATAACAAGAAGCTCAGACACACTTTTGCCGTTGAGTGACTTAAAAGTAGGGTAATCAGGGTTTGTGGCTTAGGGCAATGATAACAAGAAGTACAGGCATACTTTGATAACTTGATATCCAGATAGCAGGACGGGATGAAGTATAAGACTGAACTGGCCTGTAGAAACGGATTTCAAGAATTGATCCTGAAAATTTGGCAGGTGCCGGTTGACCAAGGCGATAAAAAAAAACCTAGACTATGAATTTTTAACCGTGGATTCTAAGAACTGACCCTGAAAACATGTGTTTTAGCTTTTTTAGGATTTCTAGACACTCAAAGACATTTATCTTAACAAAGTCAATCTGATACTTAAATGAGAGATAAAGATCTCTAGCTCTGCTTAAAGAATCTATTGATACATGTATTTCATTTAAATCAAGGCAATCCTTTGAGACTCTTGGGGAACTATCACTCTCGGACTTAAACTTTTGTACCTCTTGCAGTAGTTTCAAACGTTGTTGGTTTTCAACGTTGAAACCAACAACAACAACAACGTTGAATCCAACGACGTCCGACGTTGTTGGATTCAACGTAAACCCAGTTCTATTTAGTGCTTTGACTTGTCTTCATTTCCAATCATGGCAATACGGATTCTTGATGATTAAGGCAAATAGCATTAATAAAGCTAAATTAGCACATTTTCAATTCTTCTTGTTCATCCTACTATCAAAGCAATATCTAATTATGCACTTGGGTGACTGCTCGCTCAGAAAGAAAAGAAGTCTGTTATTAACGGACGTTCTCCCTTTCAAAATGGAAAATATAGGTGAGCTAGAAAATACCCAGGATATTTTTCAGGGATGGGGAGACAAAAAACTTTAAAAACGTATAAAAAATAATTGTTTATATGCATTTTGTTACGTTTTTACCTTCTCCCCGTTTTACGTTTTACGTTTTAACCTCCTAGCCTTCTTCCCCCCCCCCTGGATATAGCCTTGTAGGTGAGCTTGACATTAATTTATTCAATAGCTTTGCTTCGATACGCGGCACAACAGGAATAAAAGAAAATACTGACAAATTTCGACACTCAATATTACGCAATATTACTCATTTCCTTCTCATCAAACAGTTCGTGGTAACGAGCTGTAGTAAGGAGCGACACGGCTCAATAGCAACCGAAACTCTAAAAAATGGAATTTTGATACCAATAGTTACATCAAAAGAATCGCATTTTAATGCTGATTTTAAATAAATAAGTTTCATCAAGATCAGTTATACCCATCAAAAGCTACGAGCCTGAGAAAATTTGCCTCTTTTTAGAAAATAGGGAGAAACACCCCCTAAAAGTCATACAATATTAACGAAAACCACACCATCAGATTCAGCGTATCAGAGAACCCTATTGTAGAAGTTTCAAGCTCCTATCTACAAAAATGTGGAATTTCGCATTTTTTGCCAGAAGACAGATCACGGATGCGTGTTTATTTATTTTTTTTTTTTTTTCTCCAGGGATAATCGTATCGACTGAGTGGTCCTAGAATATCGCGAGAGGGCTCATTCTAACGGAAATTAAAAGTTCTAGTGCCCTTTTTAAGTGACCAAAAATTTGGAGGGCACCTAGGCCCCCTCCCACGCTCATCTTTTCCCAAAAGTCACCGGATCAAAATTCTGAGATAGCCATTTTATTCACCATAGTCGAAAAACCTAATAACTGTGTCTTTAGGGACAACTTACTCCCCTGCAGTCCCCGTTGGAGGGGCTGCAAGTTACAAACTTTGACCTGTGTTTACATATAGTAATGGTTACTGGGAAGTGTACAGACGTTTTCAGGTTTTTTTTTGGTTTCGGGGAGAGAGTTAAGGGGGATGGTGGTTACGTGGGAGGATATTTCCACGGAGGAACTTATCATGGGGGAACAGAATTTCAGTGAAGGGGGCGCAGGATTTTCTAGCATTATTTGAAAAAACAATGAAAAAATAAATATGAAAAGTTTTTTCTATTGAAAGTACGAAGCAGCATGAAAACTTAAAACGAACAAGCATTTTTTGCCAGAAGGCAGATCACGGACGCGTGTTTATTTTATTTTTTTTTGTTTTTCTTCCCAGGGGTGATCGTATCGACCCAGTGGTCCTAGAATCTTGCGAGAGGGCTCATTCTAACGAAAATGAAAAGTTCTAGTGCCCTTTTTAAGTGACCAAAAAATTTGAGGGCACCAAGGCCCCCTCCCACGCTATTTTTTTCCCAAATTCACCGGATCAAAATTTTGAGATAGTCGTTTTGTTCAGCATAGTCGAAAACCATAATAACTATGTCTTTGGGATGACTTATTCCCCAACCAGTCCCCTTTACAGTTCCCGGGGGAGAGGCTGTAAGTTACAAACTTAGACCAGTGTTTACATACAGTAATGGTTATTTGGAAGTGTACAGACGTTTTTCAGGGGGATTATTTTGGTTTGGGGGGTTGAGGGGAGGGGGCTATGTGGAAGGATCTTTCTTTGGAGGACTATGTCATGGGGGCAGAGAAATTCAATGAAGGGGGTGCAGGATTTTCTAGAATTATTATAAAAAACAATGAAAAAATAAATATAAAAAAGTTTTTTCAACTGAAAGTAAGGAGCAGCATTAAAACTTAAAACAAACAGAGATTATTACGCATATGAGGGGTTCATCTCCACCTAAATATCTCACTCTTTACGCTAAAGTATTTTTAGTAATTTCAACTGTTTATTTTACGGCCTTTCTGGGTCAGGGGTCATTCTTAAAGAGTTGGGACAAAATTTAAGCTTTAGTGTAAAGAGTGAGGTATTAGTGAGGGGACTAACCCCCCTCATTTACATAATAAAAATATAAGAATATAAAAGTTCGTTACGTAAGTTAATTCTTAAGTTACGTATATTTTTTACTAATAAAAACGTTCGTTAAAAATTAAAAGTTCTAGTTGCCTTTTTAAGTAACCGAAAAACTGGAGGGCAACTAGGCCTCCTTCCCCACCCCTTATTTCTCAAAATCGTCTGATCAAAACTAAGAGAAAGCCATTTAGCCAAAAAAAGAATTAATATGCAAATTTCATTTTAATAATTTATGTTCGGAGAGCCAAAATCAAACATGCATTAATTCAAAAACGTTCAGAAATTAAATAAAAAAAACTAGTTTTTTTAACTGAAAGTAAGGAACGACATTAAAATTTAAAACGAACAGAAATTACTCCGTGTATGAAAGTGGCTGTTCCCTTCTCAACGCCCCGCTCTTTACGCTAAAGTTTTTTACTGTTTAATAAAGTAGAATTGAGAGAAAGAGTCAAACTTTAGCGTAAAGAGCGGGGCCTTGAGAAGGGAACAGCCCCTTTCATACACGGAGTAATTTCTGTTCGTTTTCAATTTTAATGTCGTTCCTTACTTTCAGTTAAAAAAACTAGTTTTTTTATTTAATTAACTTACAATAGATTTAACACAGTTAGTTAGTAAACTACTAATTATCTTTTTAAATGCGGCATATTTCTTTTAAATCTTACTAATACTATTCCAACCTAGCCCTTTTTTTGGTCACGATTTAGATTCTCTTTTTAATTCATTTTAAGATTTGTGGAAAGAAGTTATATTGATACATGTGATGTTTCCTAGTCAAATCCAAAAGAACAGCCCCATTAAATCCTCATGGACTCTTTGCAGGCTGAAGAAAGAAAAATAATCTTTGGAGGATCTATAGGTCCTTTAAGTCATTCTTCGCGTGATTCTCGACCTAAGTTTTTCAAAACTTATAAAAGAGTTTTAAATTTGCCTTGTCGAGAGGTTAAATCATCTTTTTATTATAGAAAATTCTCTGAGTTCGGTTAAGCCATTAGGAAAACATGTCAAGGAATCAATTTTGTTATCAGGCCATCTTCTTTTCCTCCTTCTCTTCTAACTTTCCTCCTTAGCATAACTAGCCTGGGTATAAAAGTAAAATTTAAAAAAAGTAAAATAAAAAAGTAAAAATTATTCCAATTTTGTTTTTTAATTAAATTTATTACGATTCTTTCCTAGAGTATTTTCTATTTTCTATTTTTAATTCGTTTTCTTCTTATATATATATATATATATATATATATATATATATATATATATATATATATATATATATATATATATATATATATATTTATATATATATATATTTATATATATTATAATTATTTTTTATTTTATTTTTAGCTCGTGTTCTTCTTCTCACCGACGTGTATTTTTGTAATATAAACTTGTTAAGTTTTTGAACCATTTTTTTGACAACTCAAGAATGTTTAATCAATTCGAAATTTTATCAATATATGCACCTTCAATGACAGCACAAGAAAACAACATCAAAACTCTCCCTCTTATGTACTCTCCCTTGTATCAAACAGTTCGTAGCAATGACCAGGTAACGAACTGTAGTAAGGAGCGACCCGGCTCAATAGTAACCGAAACTCTAAAAAACGAAATTTTGATGCCAATAGTTGCATCAAGAGAATCGCATTTCAATGCTGATTTTAAACATATAAATTTTATCAAGTTTAGTCTTACCCATCAAAAGTTACGAGCCTGAGAAAATTTGCCTTATTTTAGAAAATAGGAAGAATAGAATCGAAACGGAAATTACACCATCCGGTTCAGCGTATCAGAGAACCCTACAGTAAAAGTTTAATTCAGCATAGTCAAAAAACCTAAAAACTATGTCGTTGGGGACGACTTACTCCCCCACAGTCCCCGTGGGAGGGGCTGCAAGTTACTATCTTTGACAAGTGTTTACACGTATTAATGGTTATCGGAAACTATACTGACACTTTCAGGGGGGATTTTTTTGGTTTGGGGGAGGGGGTTATGTGGGAGAACTTTCCATGGAGGAATTTGTCATGGGGAAGAGAATTTCCATGAAGGGGGCGCAGGATTTTTTAGCATTTTTTAAGAGCAATGTAAAAATAAATATGAAGAAGTTTCTTCAACTGAAAGTAAGGAGCAGCTTTAAAACTTAAAACGGGCAGAAATTATTGCACATGTGAGGGGCTTACCTCCTCCTAATACCTTGCTCTTAAGCTAAAATAATTTTATTAATTTCAACTATTTATTCTAGGGCCTTTGTGATTCAGGGGTCATTCTTAAGAAAATGGGACAAAGTTTAAGCTTTAGTGTAAAGAGAGAGGTATTGACGAGGGGGCAAACCCCCTCATATACGTAATAAAAACATACGAATTTTGAAGTTCGTTACGTAAGTTAGTTCGTAAGTTACTTATATTTTTACTAATAAAAACGTTCGTAAAATTAAAAGATCTAGTTGCCTTTTTAAGTAACCAAAAAATTGGAGGGTAACTAGGCCTACTCCCCTGCAGTGCGGGGGATCACATGCGTAATAATTTCTGTTCGTTTTAAGTTTTAATGTCGCTCCTTACTTTCAGTTAAAAAAAAACTTGTTCTTTCTATTTTATAAATAAAAGAATGAGTGATAGACTCAGCAAAAAGTATAAAACAAACACAATTATACTGGATTTGATAGTGCAGTGGTAAGAATATTTCCCTGTGACCGTAATGATTTAGTCACGTGACCTTTGTGAATCTTGGCCTTGGTGACGTTATATGAATCGTGAACTAGCATAACCAGTATGGGTATAAAAGTATAAAATGGTAATTTTTCGAAATTCTGTTGTTCTAATTGAGTTTATTTCGATTGGTTCTTGGACTATTTTCTATTTTTTCTTTTTTTTTGAATGGATAACATCATTGTACTATTTTAAAAAAGCAAAAAATATTTACTAACTTGGCAAAATACTTCAAAATCTTAAATAGGAAAATTTTTGCCCTGTCCACATTCATTTCAACGTGAGCTTATAATAGCCAGAGTAGGGCGATCATAGCTCAAAGTACAGAAAACTGATTAAAAAAGTGTTTTTGACGCTTAACCATAACAATTAAGAATAATAAACGACTGGAGGTTAATTATTAAGCTTCAAAATGCAATACTCTATGTGATTTAATATACCTAAAACATATACTGTGTATAAAATATACACTAAGTAAAAATATTAAAGTATGTTATATGATAAATAATATTATATATATTCATATAATAACTAATCCTAAATATATTGAATAATATATATATATATATACTTAACACATAAAAATAATCATAAACTGCTACTACCACTGATGAAATAGTTTTACCCAGCAGCAGCACTAAAGTTCGAAACAAATTTAATATCAATTTATAAAAAGTGAATTTAAATTGAAGGTCCACTTTAATCTAAATCAACCTGAAAATTTTAGAAAATTGGCAGTCTTTCTTTTTAGTAGTATTTTTATTTATTGTAAAATACCCTAGTATTAGGCTAGTAAGGAGAACAGTGACTGGTTTACAAATGTTTGCAACTGTTTCTTTTATCTTAACCTCAGTGCAAAGGCGGAGATTAAAAGGATTGAAAAGGAGATTGAAAGAGCAATCAACTGCAGCTTTACAATGGTTTACAATGAACTTGGGATGTTCCTGGGTTGCACTAGATAGCTTGGTTGTTTTTTTTTCTCCAGTCTTCAATCAACTAATGCTGGACAGTCAAAAGCAAGAGGCCCAAGGAATGACTGATCTCAGACGAAGTAAACAATATCAGTAACGAAGGTATAACATTCATTTTGAAACATGAGCAGATAGGAGATGCAGGGATACCATTCCCATAGAGTCTGCTCCAAAAGGCTGTTTTCTGAAGATAATTCAAGCCAGAGGCCCAATAATGAATTTTTTTGGGCATTTTAAGCCCAAACAAGCTCAACAAGCCAGAGTCTCCCTCTTATTAGCTTCTTATTTCCTTTGGCCTTGGTCTTGAAAGTCGTCTGACTTGTACTCTGAGTGATCGATGAGCCTACCAGAAGTTTTAAAGTTTGAAAATATCTTTTTGACGAGTTTTTTATCAAACACAATCCATAAGAAGCTTGTAATAAAGCCTATGAGAAACTAGTAAATAAAGAAGCAGTTTCAGTGATTACGGTGAGAAATTCACGAATACAACCTGGTGGCGACCTAGAATTGGCTGTAGTGCCATCTATGCAGGCATGTCCGTGGAATTTTTCTTGGATTGAGGTTTCAATTAGGAAAAGTGCTTTGAATGCGTAATTTATATATAGGAAATAGAAGAAATTATCGAAATATTGTAAAAATTCCTTTTTGGGGCCTCCCTCGGATGGACAGATAAAGGGTAGGATTAAAAAGATCATGTGGAGATGAATTGGATTCGGTTGGTTCAGTGCTGTGATGAAGCTGGTGCTGTGAACTTGGCAGAAATATGGTAGGCCCGTATGAGTCAGGCTCAAGCTTTAAGAGGGGATACCAGAGAAATTTTGATGGTCTTCTTATGCCTTAAAACAGCATTTAAAGATCAAATTTTGCAAAGTTTTCTAATTGGCTCATTTGAGTCAATATCGGAATGTGGAGTACTTGGAAAACGCATTTTACCTGTTCAAAAGCCTATTCGGTCAAATCCGATTTTCAAAAATTTGGTACAAATACTGACTACCCAAGCAAAATCTAGAACGGTGAATAATCAATAGTCTTTTAGCTGTTCATTGACTACCTAAATAGTAAAATTTGTCCAAATTATCAATACTTAAATGTATAATCAAAAATCTTGCAAATTTGTTTTTCCTCACGTGAGGTTACCGAGACCTACATTGTATCTTCTTTTATAGTGTTCAGGGATATGATTTTATTGAGCAAATTGGCTTAAACGCCTCATTTGCGGCACTGTAACCATAAAAGCTACTATTTTATTTATCTGAAAAATTTTTGTTCTCAACAAAAATACGTTTAACTAAAACAAATACTTGTTTAAATAAACAAAGTTTATATGTTTTTTAAGTTGGAAATTTTTCTCTTTGAAGGTCTGTCCAAGGCTGAATCTCTGCTTGAAAGTGGAACTTTCGAATGAAATAGATCATTTCCCGGAATGGTCTCCCCCAAAAGATGTATCTGACATAAAAGATTGCGCTCTCTGCCATTTTACAGTTTCGGAAGTTGAAAAGCGACTACATACACCAAGAACAAAGGTAAGATTTTTTTTTCTTCTTTTTTTGGAAGTTTGGCACCCTTTGTAAGATTTTTGCACGCGTTGTCTTTTTTTATGTATTATCTTATTTTTTTGTGTCTTGTCGTGGTGCTCTGATTTAATGGTTTTGAGGGGTTGGGTTTCCCTCTTTCCTAAGCACGTCAATTCAGCTCCGAGTAAAGTAACGGACCATATTAACAAAATTAAATGATGATATAAGTTCTTGTCCAGAGATTTTTGATGCGTAAAATCTGCTGTTATTTCTAAAAGTTCAATGATTCATACTGCCATGACATTATTTTTCCAAAGAAGGAATTACAGTCCTCCCTTAATTACAGGGAAATTACATCTCCCCCCCCCTCTCTCTCTCTCTCCCTCTCCCTCTCTCTCTCTCTCTCTCTCTCTCTCTCTCTCTCTATCTCTATCTCTCTATCTCTATCTCTTTCGCTCTAAAATTCGGGTTTCGAAGACCTGAGCGTGTGGGAGCTAGCCGGCGCGAGAACTTAGCAGTTCCCACTAGCCTTTTATAAGCGCAAATTAGCTTGGGTATTTTTGACAGATCACCGACTTTATAATATTGTTTTATTGTAGGAGTCTATCATCAAGGAATTAGAACTAGTATGTGACAGGCTTCCTGCCTCCCTTCATGGTCAGTGTGATGATTTTGTAACTGAAAATGCTCCAAAAATTATTGATATGCTCATTCAGGAGTATACTCCAGAGAAGATATGTGTTTTCTTGAAGATGTGCGAACCAAAACCTAGAGGTATTGTATTTTTATTTTTTGTCAGTTAGTCAATTTTTTTTTCTCCGAATTTTGTGTTTTTCTAAAAAATGAGCGTTTTGGATGTTTAAAGGTAATGAAGAAGATGAAATCAGGTGATTTTTGTGGTGTTTACGTTTTCATGTACGGCGAATTTTCAGGGTGTTAAAACGTAAGCAGAAAGGGGATAAGTAAGATTATTTCTATTTTAATAAACAAGCTAATTAAAATCTCCTCTCAATCAAAAGATCACTGAGCTATCAGCTAATTTTCTCTAATTTTCTAATTTTCAGCTAACTAATAATGTGTTTGAAGCTTACTGTGTTACGCATCTTTCTTTAAAACGCTTCCGTTACTTAACAACCACACCTATATTTCAAGCTTCAATTAAATTTTTCAGTTAATATCAACATGTTGTGTTCTATAATTTTTTGATTAGAAGAAAACAGTACCTTATCAAATTGGATGTTTTTTTAAGTGTAAAATAGCTTCATTGAGCCCTAGGATTGCATTATTTGACCCCATTTATTAGGCCAGTGGAAGCCATAGGCCAATCTGGCTCTATCTGGCAAATGGCTGGTTTGTCAGTCTTAACTGCGTAATGATATCTTTTTCATTAAAAACTGAATTATTGATTTATCCTCATATATATATATATATATATATATATATATATATATATATATATATATATATATATATATATACATATCTATATATAAAAATAAGTTGTCTGTGTGTGTGTGTGTGTCGAGTGACGTCATGTTTGTGTGTCGACTGACGTCATGTTTGTCGACTGACGTCATTTTAAGGATTGAGTTGTATGCGTCATGAAGTTGTTTGTCGACTGACGTCATGTTTGTCAACTGATGAAATTACATACCGGGACACAAATGACGACCGGGACACAGGGAATATAAATGACGACCGGGAACCTCAAAGATAAATTACAGACTGGGACACCCGGACACAAATCACGACCGGGACACAGGGAATATAAATGACGACCGGGACACAGGGACACACCTACAACGGGGACGCCGGGGGCACAGGCGGGATATATAAATGACGACCGGGACACAGGGATTGTTCGAATAGAAATTACAGACCGGGACATCGGGACACAAATGACGACCGGGACACCGGGACACAGGGAATATAAATGACGACCGGGACACTCAAAGAGAAATTACAAACTGGGACACCGGGACACAAATGACGACCGGGACACAGGGAATATAAATGACGACCGGGAAACAGGGGCACATCATTAGAATAATGAGGTATAGATCTAAATACGGATTGTTTTTCCCATGGAAAATTATATGTTACATGTTCAAGAGTCAGTAAACCTGACAATCTATTTATATGCATAGACAATGGGACAGCAAAGAATGTTGTAAATTTGCATGTTTTACGTAGTTAAAAACATGTATATATATATATATATATATATATATATATATATATATATATATATATATATATATATATATATATATATATATATATATATATATATATATATATATATCTATTCACAGGTGGGACATAGGAACACAACTACAATGGCGCGTAACGACTTACGCGCGCGGGGGGGGGCTTGGGTGGGGGCGTGAAGCGCTCCACCAACTAGGTGTTAGTATATATAACAGCCAGTATACCAACAGCTAGTATATATATATATATATATATATATATATATACCCCAACATCTAGTTGGTGGGGGCGCTTCGCGCCCCCCCAAGCGCCCCCCCGCGCGCGTAAGTCGTTACGCGCCATAGTAGTAACGCGCCATTGTAGTTGTGTCCCTATGTCCCACCTGTGAATATAGATAGATATATATATATGTTTTTAATTACGTAAAACTTGCGAACATACAACATTCTTCGCTGTCCCATTGTCTGTGCATATAAATAGATTGTCAGGTTTACCGACTCTTGAACATGCAACATATGATTTTCCATGGGAAAAACAATCCGTACTCAGATCTATACCTCATTATTCTAATGATTGCCCTTGAGCTTTGTTGATGGTGATTGCTAATCGAACATTCCCTGTGTCCCCGTCGTCATTTATATATCCCCCTTGTGCCCCCCCCCCCGGCGTCCCCGTTGTAGTTGTGTCCCTGTGTCCCGGTCGTCATTTATATTTCCTGTGTCCCGGTCGTCATTTGTGTCCCGGTGTCCCAGTCTGTAATATCTCTTTGAGTGTCCCGGTCGTCATTTATATTCCCTGTGTCCCGGTGTCCCGGTCGTCATTTGTGTCCCGGTGTCCCGGTCTGTAATTTCGTCAGTCGACAAACATGACGTCAGTCGACAAACAACTTCATGACGAAATAATGCTCAATCCTCATAATGACGTCAGTCGACACACAAACATGACGTCAGTCGACAGACACACAAACAAACAACTTATTTATATATATATATATATATATATATATATATATATATATATATATATATATATATATATATATATATATATATATATATATATATATATATATATATGGCTTCGCCCCCCCCCCCCCCAAGCCCCCCCCCCCGTGAGCGTAAGTCGTTACGCGCCATATTAGTTACGCGCCATTGTAGTTGTGTCCCTGTGTCCCATCTGTGAATATAGATAGATATGTATATATATGTTTTTAACTACGTAAAACTTGCGAATATACAACATTCTTCGCTGTCCCATTGTCTGTGCATATAAATAGATTGTCAGGTCTAATGACTCTTGAACATGCAACATATAATTGTCCATGGGAAAAACAATCCGTATTCAGGTCTATACCTCATGATTCTAATGATTGCCCTTGAGCTTTGTTAATTGTGATTGCTAATCGAACATTCTCTGTGTCCCCGTCGTCATTTATATATCCCCCTGTGCCCCCTGGCGTCCCTGTTGTAGTTGTGTCCCTGTGTCCCGGTCATTTATATTCCCTGTATCCCGGTCGTCATTTGTGTCCCGGTGTCCCAGTCTGTAATTTCTCTTTGAGTGTCCATATGATGTCATGTTTGATGTCATGTTTCATGTGTGATGTCATGTTGCCATATGACTGACGTCATGTTTGTGTGTCGACTGACGTTATGTTTGTCGACTTACGTCATTATAAGGATTGAGCATTATGCCGTCATGAAGTTGTTTGTCGACTCACGTCATGTGCGTCGACTGATGAAATTACAGACCGAGACACCGGGACACAGGAAATATAAATGACGACCGGGACACAGGGACACAGGGAATGTTCGATTAGCAATCACCATCAACAAAGCTCAAGGGCAATCATTAGAATAATGAGGTATAGATCTGAGTACGGATTGTTTTTCCCATGGAAAATTATATGTTGCATGTTCAAGAGTCGGTAAACCTGACAGTCTGTTTATATGCACAGACAATGGGACAGCGAAGAATGTTGTATATTCGCAAGTTTTACGTAATTAAAAACATATATATATCTATCTATATTCACAGGTGGGACACAGGGACACAACTACAATGGCGCGTAACTAATATGGCGCGTAACGATATATATATATATATATATATATATATATATATATACTAGCTGTTGGGGTGGCGCTTCGCGCCACCCCAACACCTAGTTGGTGGGGGCGCTTCGCGCCCCCCCCAAGCCCCCCCGCGCGCGTAAGTCGTTACGCGCCATAATAGTTACGCGCCATTGTAGTTGTGTCCCTATGTCCCACCTGTGAATATAGATATATATATATATATGGTTTTAACTACGTAAAACTTGCGAATATACAACATTCTTTGCTGTCCCATTGTCTTTGCATATAAATAGATTGTCAGGTTATCCCCCTGTTTCCCCCGGTGTCCCCGTTGTAGTTGTGTCCCTGTGTCCCGGTCGTCATTTATATTCCCTGTGTCCCGGGTCCCGGTCATCATTTGTATCCCGGTGTCCCGGTCTGTATATACATTCGTTTTTTAGTTTTGTTTTTCTCCTTTATTTTTTTCCTTTTTTTTTCTTTTTTAGCTTATTTAGATTTTTAGATTTTTTAGTTTTTTTTATTAGTTTTTAGTTTTTATTTCTTTTTAGTTTTTTTGTCCCGGTCGTCATTTATATCCCCCTGTTTCCCCCGGTGTCCCCGTTGTAGTTGTGTCCCTGTGTCCCGGTCGTTATTTATATTCCCTGTGTCCCGGTCGTCATTTGTATCCCGGTGTACCGGTCTGTATATACATTCGTTTTTTAGTTTTGTTTTTCTCCTTTATTTTTTTCCTTTTTTTTTCTTTTTTAGTTTATTTAGATTTTTAGATTTTTTAGTTTTTTTATTAGTTTTTAGTTTTTTTTTCTTTTTAGTTTTTTTGTAGTTTTTACCTTCTTTTTAGTTTTGTTAATTTTTTTTTTTTACTTGTGTCCTGGTCGTCATTTATACTCCCTGTGTCCCGGTGCTTTGTTGATTGCTAATCGAACATTCCTTTTGTCCTGGTCGCTTTCTCTTTGAGTGTCGTCATTTATTTTTTTCTTTTTTAGTTCTTTTAGTTTTTACCTTTTTTAGTTTTTTTTTAGTTTTTAGTTTTTTTAGTTTTTTACCTTTTTTTAGTTTTTTTAGTTTTTTAGCTTTTTTATTTTTTTTATTAGTTTTTAGTTTTTTTGTAGTTTTTGCCTTTTTTTTAGTTTTTTGTCCTGGTCGCTTTCTCTTTGAGTGTCGTCATTTATTAGTTTTTTTCCTTTTTTTTTTAGTTTTTTATTGGTTTTTACCTTTATTTTAGCTTATTTTTCAGTTTTTTCCTTTTTTTTAGTTTTTTTTTATTTTTTATTTTTTTTAGTTTTTTTAGTTTTTTAGCTTTTTTACTTTTTTTATTAGTTTTTAGTTTTTTTTTGTAGTTTTTGCCTTTTTTTAGTTTTTTCAGTTTTTTTTTTAGTTTTTTATTGGTTTTTACCTTTATAGTTTTTTTAGTTTTTTAGCTTTTTTATTTTTTTTATTAGTTTTTAGTTTTTTTTTGTAGTTTTTGCCTTTTTTTAGTTTTTTCAGTTTTGACGTCACCTAATCCAGTTTTTTCAGGTGACGTCACCTGACACATCCACAGACAGACAACTTATTTTTATATATATAGATTAGTTTTTTTTGTAGTTTTTGCCTTTTTTAGTTTTTTCAGTTTTGACGTCACCTGATCCAGTTTTTTCAGGTGACGTCACCTGACACATCCATCCACATATCCACAGACAGACAACTTATTTTTATATATATAGATATATATATATATATATATATATATATATATATATATATATATATATATATATATATTTCATTATGTATGTATATATATTGTATATACATTTTATTTTGTATATATAGATTTTGTGTATATATAACTGTGTATACACAATCACACATCTACAAAAAAATCGGGAAAAAATCAAGAATTCAGTTTTTAATGAAAAAGGTATCATAAAGCAGTTGTAGGGTTTTGATTGTAGTGGGCTACTTTTATTAGGGCTCTTGTCACGGCAGTATAGTTGACGATTTTAGCAGCTTTCTCAAGCAATATCTCGAGTTTAAAAAGTTCAGGCTTTACCCAGAAACCAGGCAACTAGTTGCCTAGGAATTTAAGGTCTAAAAGTACCAAGAACAGTGAAAACCCGATTTCTTAAACTGATATTGTAAAAGCTTCCACAATCATATACGTCTTAAATTAAATAAAAAAACAAAAAACAAAAAAAAAACAAGATAAAAGAAAAGGCAAACGGATGAAGATTAAAAAACTAAACAAAATTATATGGTCAAGAAAAATCAACCAATAAAGTGTATCTTTCCTTTGTTGGTTAGTTAAGCTGTCTTTGGGAATCAATATATTGTTAATACTTGAATTTTTACGGAAGAAAAGTGTTGTCAAATTTGAATAGTTACTTTTGCTCATTAATTTTCACGGTTAGACGTGGTAACACTGGCGGAATGGTGATAGTGCCCTAAATATTTCGTAATTTTGAGAAACAGTTGCAGTTGTCAAGTATGAATAAGCCTAAAATGGGTCAAGGGCCAAAAATTGATTTATTTCGATGTCCTTAGTACTTAAAGGGGAAAAATAATTTATTGTGCTCTAGAATTTGAAAATAATCTTAGACTACCAATGTTTCTACCACTATTTCTCTAAACTTCTTTCAGTAACGTCCAATTTAAGTGAAAAAAAGATATGTCATTTAGAGTTTTATAAGTATTACTTAGCTCAGTTTCGTAGCAATTTAGGATTGATTATTCTTGAAAACGTTCGTCAAATCGTGAATGTTTGGAACTTTTAATTTTAAACTGCATTTACTTACATGTTACATTCGTTTCTCGAATAGTTACGTGACTTAGTTGTCTCTGTTTTTAAACTTCTACTTGATTTAAGCGATCTAATTGTATCCTAAAAAAAAAATCCGTTTTCTAAAATTGTTTGATCAATCGGTTTGATTTGTTTGTGCATAAGAAAACATGATATAGAACCATAAATTTTCGGAAATCTATCAAACATACAATCGATGAACATGCATCAATTCTTCTTATTCTTTTTTCATTGTTTTGTTTAAAAAAAAACGGATTAGCGACGCTTCTTGACTACTATGGTCCCTGGGTTGGTACTGCAGTGCGTTGCTACATAATTTTTTTTTTTTTTTTTTTAACGCAGCAAAATTTATTTATATCTATTTTTAGGGGACGTTTAGAGTATTAAGCTGAAGCTTTCCAGGGATTTTGAGGGGGTGGCTGCGCTATAAAAAAACACACTATGCACATTTAGGCTATTATTTACTTTGATCAATTATTTATTCTAATGGTTTAACGTGGCAATAATGCCGAAAAGGTGGTACTTCTCTAAAGACTTCATAACTCCAAAAACCAAAAAATGGAAACTTAGAAAATCCTTGTTTTTCAGATATGAATAGACCTAATATGGGTACAGGGAGCAAGAAGCACTTTTTTTAGTGTCTTGGGTTTAATTATCAAATAATTAATCAAACATACAATCGATGAACATTCATCAATTCTTGTTATTCTTCTTTTATTGTTTTGTTAAAAAAAAACAAAAAAAACGGATTAACGATGCTTCTTGACTACTATGGTCATCAGATCGGTACTGCAGTGCGTTGCTACAGAAAAAAAAACTTCAAAAAAAAATCCATCAAATTTTATTTATATTCATTTTTGTTACGCTTTTACGAGTCGGGCAAACATTTCGAGGGGAGGGGGGTCAAACCCCCTAATCCGCCGGTTCGGTCTTTGGGTCCCGTTTTACCAAGTTGAAGTCAAACCCACGGGACTATTGCTTTGTATAAATCCTAGCTTGATCAATTTGAATGTTTAATTTTTCAAAATTCTTTCAATATTTTATTCTAAATAACAAATTATGATTGAAAATTTTCCTTTTATGATATACGCCCTACTCCTCAAGTTGCTCATTCATTGACTCATTATTGAACCGTTATTTTTTCGTTAGTTTCTTTCAGCTTAGCGTGAGACAATACAAAGAGAAGTGACAAAACAGATATAAAATATATAATTTGGGCTATATATTTGCACAATAGGAGAGAGGGGGGGGGAGTATTTGGACACTGTGAAGTTAGAAAACAATTCTTACTACATAATATGCAGAACAACCCATTGGGCATAAAGACCCACTATACTTTACCCCCCCCCCATAATGTTCAAATATATAGCCCAAATTCGTTTCTAAGGCATTATATTTTTATCTTACTTTGGTAAATTTCATTAGGATTGAATGTCAGAGAAACATATTAGAAGAATATTAGGTAAGGTGTATATCCTACATCTTTACTTATTATGACGTTGATGTTGTGACATTCAAATTTGGCATTAAAATAACTTGTTATTACAATATCTTTAGTATTACCTAAAATACAAATATTTTGAGCAATTTTTTACCCATTTTATGTTAGATTCTTTTCTTACATTTTGCTGGATAAAATGCTATCTCAAAAAATAAATCTTGCAAGTAGTTTTTGATCCCGTTTGGCTCCCCGTTTGACAAACATTCATAAGCATAGCCCACATATGATATTAAGTCAAGTAATATAAAAAGATGACAATTAATTAAAATAGGCAACACGTGTATAATAATCAAAATTATGGATTATTGAAAACACGAACAAAACTCGGTACAAAGCTCTACAGATTACGCAGGATACTTTTACAAAAGAACTTCAAATAGACTGGCTCGTGATGTTTTCCAATATTTGTAGAACTCAGAATTGAATTGAATTTATTTATGACCTGTTGTACAAACGTAGTATAATATAAAAATATAAAGTATAAAAAATATAAAGTATATAAGTATAAAGTATATAAATATAAAATATAAAGTATATAAAAGTATAATATAAAAAGACAGACTGACAAATAAAACAAAATTGAAATTCATAGAAGTCTCCAGCTTAGGGGTTTATAAACCCAAAACAAAGTAAGAATATCTGTAATGAGAGAAAGGTTGAGGGGGCTATGACACGGTTTGTGGATGAAGAAGGACAGGTGGCCAAAGATCTTCCCTTTCGGCCATCCATAGCCTATAGGGCCAAATGAAAAGCAGGTCATCGCCGAATGGAGTGAGAAGAGGTTATAAGAAAGGAATTAAAAAGGGAGCTATAACTTCTTTCTAGGGCGTAAAAAGGAGGGCTTTGAATAGATTGGGATGGAGGAGGAGTATCCGTTGCTATGTTGGCCTCATGCGGCTTGGTACTACGGTGGTTTATCAGTTGTAGTAGCAGTAGTATTTCCAAATTTTCGGGGTCTATCCAAATTTCCCCGACATATAATTGGATTTCCCTAAGCCTTCCTGAATATAACATTAAATCACAAACGTTACGTAATTACCGTAAAAAGTAAAGTAGCATAAAATCAACAATTTGCATTTTGGGTTGATGTTCCTGCATACGCAAACCATAGTTTTTGGGAGGTTTTGGAGAGCAATATATTTTTTTTATAGATTCTCGGAAACTTAATTCATATTACTATAATTAATCTAAAATCTTAATATGTTACTTAATTTAAATCTAATTAAAGAAAACACTCAAAAACCCTATTCACCCTCCTGTTAAATAAATTGTTTGTTAAAACCTTCAAGCGTATTAGTGACGA